>NC_134354.1:780607919-780656024 GCF_048569485.1 Anomaloglossus baeobatrachus | reverse complement strand
AGTGCCCCCCTGCTATCAGCTGTCAGTGCCCCCTGCTATCAGCTGTCAGTGCCCCCTGCTATCAGCTGTCAGTGCCCCCTGCTATCAGCTGTCAGTGCCCCCCTGCTATCAGCTGTCAGTGCCCCTCCTGCTATCAGCTGTCAGTGCCCCCTGCTATCAGCTGTCAGTGCTCCCTGCTATCAGCTGTCAGTGCCCCCTGCTATCAGCTGTCAGTGCCCCCCTGCTATCAGCTGTCAGTGCCCCCTGCTATCAGCTGTCAGTGCCCCCTGCTATCAGCTGTCAGTGCCCCCTGCTATCAGCTGTCAGTGCACCCTGCTATCAGCTGTCAGTGCTCCTGCTATCAGCTGTCAGTGCCCCTGCTATCAGCTGTCAGTGCCCCCTGCTATCAGCTGTCAGTGCTCCCTGCTATCAGCTGTCAGTGCTCCCTGCTATCAGCTGTCAGTGCCCCCTGCTATCAGCTGTCAGTGCCCCCCTGCTATCAGCTGTCAGTGCCCCCTGCTATCAGCTGTCAGTGCTCCCTGCTATCAGCTGTCAGTGCCCCCTGCTATCAGCTGTCAGTGCCCCCTGCTATCAGCTGTCAGTGCCCCCTGCTATCAGCTGTCAGTGCTCCCTGCTATCAGCTGTCAGTGCCCCCTGCTATCAGCTGTCAGTGCCCCCTGCTATCAGCTGTCAGTGCCCCCTGCTATCAGCTGTCAGTGCCCCCTGCTATCAGCTGTCAGTGCCCCCTGCTATCAGCTGTCAGTGCTCCCTGCTATCAGCTGTCAGTGCCCCCTGCTATCAGCTGTCAGTGCCCCCTGCTATCAGCTGTCAGTGCCCCCTGCTATCAGCTGTCAGTGCCCCCCTGCTATCAGCTGTCAGTGCTGTCACAAACCACCGGGGGGGTCACTCAGAAATCCCCCGCGCTGGCTACCAGTACGTCACAATCGGGGGGTAACAAGTGGGGGTCACCCCTACTTCATACCTCCCGACCGACAGGACAGAGCACGTGACGCGCTCTCTAGCGCCCCTCTTATAGTCAGGCCAATTATGGAATTGCCCGACAATAAGAAAGGAGGCCGCTATACTACTTATGCCGATTATTGAAGGGTCCCCGGTGAGAGTAAGGTATATATTCCCCCGACCTCCGCGGGCGGAATATATAATATCTTCCCGAATCTCACTGGCCTCCCCACAATAATCCTTGGCACAACTCGCTGCCACCAACCGATTTACGGTAACTATTAGCCGAACACACAGACGTGGGATTCGAGATCGAGATAACAGAACAGCCCAAGATTAATTATATATTTAATCAGCTTAAAGCACACTAGAAACTACAATATATACAATAGGGAATCTACAGAATATACATATGTCAGAGTACAGTTACAGATCAAGCATGGTTTACAACAGGTATGCAATTCAATCAGTTACCTTGTGCGTCTGGCCACAGGGGGGCGCTGTAGACCAGGTTTCCAGGAACTCTCTCACAGGTCTGTCCCAACCAGGCCCCCGAGCAGAAGAACGCTGGAAAATGGGCCGAAGTAGGGTTATCAACCTGGGCAGATCCAGGTCTCCTCCTACCTTAGTGACCTCACGGGGAAGCACTGCCACTCCCCCTGCATGGATCAGAATTATCCAGAAAAGGGGATTTTGGCCATAACTGTGCCTGGGAGCGTCGTAGACGGACGCCAATGCTCTCATTGTGACAGTTATGAATTTAGCTGCAGAACGAGGGGACTCATGACCTGTCTACGAGTTCCCATATGGCTGATATCACGTTTGGTGTGTTTCCCAATGTCCTACTTCCATAAAAAGGGTGTGCCAGCATCGTCCACATGCGGAGACCACCATTGTTATGGTTGCCATATTTATCGGAGATATGGCTTGCGAGATATGAACCATTTTTTACTGGAGTCGTTCTGTCTGGCTATTTCCATAGCCTTGCTAACTAGCTAGCAGCTCCTACTACAGGGTGACGGCAGGGAGTCATCCTGTATCCATTGTCCTAAAGCCACCTAATTTCCATATCACAGGACATGGCCATGGATTTGTTGCTAAACCAGTTGTCTGAAGGGAAGGGGTAGTTGACACCAGGAGAGGGCTTCCTGACATGACTTGAATGTCATGATTTATCGTCATATCTCCGGATTTACCTCACACCTCCCCCTTTTGAGGGCGCTAGGGGGCAGCACACTCCGGTGTTCCCCCCGTGCGCCCGTCCGCGACCTCTCCTTGTCGGGACAGCCCGTCTGCGTTACCGTGGTCACGGGCCCCTTTTGTGGCGAATGGTGAAGTTGTATTGCTGGAGCGCAAGGCTCCATCGCAACAAATCGCCCATTCGTCCCAGAGACGGTGTGCAACCAGCTGAGGGGATTGTGGTCCGTCTCCACGATGAAGTGGCGCCCGTATAGATAGGGTTGCAGACGCTGCAGGGCCCACACTATGGCCAGGCACTCCTTCTCCATTGTAGAATAGGCCACTTCCCTTGGTAACAGCTTCCTGCTCAGGTACAAGACTGGGTGCTCTTGGCTCGCAGAGTCCACCTGGCTGAGCACCGCACCGAGGCCGAAGTCACTGGCGTCGGTCTGTACTACAAACGGCCGCGTGAAGTCGGCTGCCTGTAGCACGGGCGGGCTGGACAGGGCGTCCTTTAGGGCCCGGAAGGCTGTCTCGCAGTCCACTGTCCAATCGACTGCAGAGGGCAGCTTCTTCTTGGTGAGGTCCGTCAAGGGCTTTGCCAGGCTACTATAGCATGGAACAAACCTCCTATAGTACCCAGCGGTCCCCAAGAAGGACATCACCTGCTTCTTGGTCCTGGGGGTGGGCCAGGATGCGATGGCCTCCACTTTCTCAGGCTCGGGCTTCAGCGTTCCCCCACCTACCCGGTGACCGAGGTACTGGACCTCGCTCATGGCCAGCTGACACTTGCCCGGCTTGATGGTCAAACCTGCCCGGTGGACCCGCCTGAGCACCTGTGCTAGATGCTCTAGGTGATCTTCCCAGGTGGGGACTGAAGACGGCAATGTCATCCAGGTACGCGGCCGCGTACCCTTCAAGTCCCTTGAGCAGGGTGTTGACCATCCGCTGGAAAGTGGCAGGGGCATTCCTCATCCCGAATGGCATCACCGTGGACTCGTACAGTCCAAATGGGGTAATAAAGGCAGAGCGTTCCCTGGCCTTGGGAGTCAGGGGGATCTGCCAATATCCCCGGCTCAGATCCATGATGGTCAGGGTACTGAGCCCCGGCCAACTGATCGAGCAGGTCATCGATGCGTGGCATTGGGTACGCATCGGCGGACCGTGACAGCATTGAGCCCCCTGTAGTCCACGCAGAACCGAGTGGTTCGGTCCTTCTTAGGGACGAGGACTACAGGCGAGGCCCAAGCGCTGTTGGATGCCTGGATCACCCCCAGCTTCAGCATCTCGTCAATCTCCTGGCGCATGTGTTGCTGCACTTCCAGGGAGACCCGATATGCTGAACGCCGGATCGGGGGGATGATCCCCAGTGTCCACGTGATGGACAGCCAAGTCAGTCCTTCCGGGCTGGTTGGTAAACAACCCCCGGAAGGGGTGTAGGGTGGCCCACAGCTGGGGACCGTTGGTCCTCCAAGAGCTGGTGGCCAACCTCCACATCCTCAAGGGATCCGCCTGCCCTAACCTGGGCTAGCATATCCAAGAGGGTTTCCGCTTCTCCCTCCTCGGGCAGGTTGCACACGGGGAGCGCACATGCCTCCCGCTCATGATGTGCCTTCATCATGTTCACATGGAAGGGCTTCCGCCTTCCACGGGCAGGGTCCAGGGTGACCAGGTACGTCACAGGGTTGAGCTGCTGGTACACGAGGTATGGGCCTTCCCAGGCTGCCTGAAGCTTGTCCTGTGGTACGGGGACCAGTACCCACACCTCTTGACCCACTTGGTAGGTCCTCTCACAAGCGTTCTGGTCGTACCAACGCTTCTGATCGGCCTGGGCTTGAGCCATATTGTCGTGTACCAGTTGCGTCAAGGCCTGCATTTTGTCCCGGAAGCGCATGACATACTCGATAACCGACACTCCAGGGGTGGCCAAATCCCCTTCCCAAGCCTCTTTCACCAGAGCCAGGGGGGCCCCGCACACGTCGCCCGTACAGGAGCTCAAACGGTGAGAATCCGGTTGAGGCCTGTGGAACCTCCCGGTAAGCAAATAACAGGTGTGGGAGATACCGCTCCCAGTCACGCCCATGGGAGTCGACCAACATCTTAAGCATCTGCTTTAAGGTGCCATTGAACCGCTCGCACAGGCCATTAGTCTGTGGATGGTACGGGCTGGCCACCAGATGTCGCACCTGGACTTGCTTACAGAGGGTCTCCATCAGCTGGGACATGAATTGGGTCCCCCGGTCGGTGAGCATTTCCTGGGGGAAAACCCACTCGGGAGAAAATCTCCAGCAATGCGGTGGCCACCTTGTCAGCCCGAATGGACGACAAGGCCACTGCTTCTGGGTACCGGGTGGCATAGTCCACTACCGTCAGTATGAAGCGTTTCCGGAGCTGCTGGGGATGGCCAGCGGGGCCGACCAGATCCACAGCCACCCTCCTGAAAGGCTCATCGATGATTGGCAGAGATACCAGTGGGGCTTGTGGGCGTGGCCCCGCCTTCCCCACTCTCTGACAGGTTTCACACGAACGGCAGTAGGCAGCCACATCGGCCCCCATTTTTGGCCAGTAGAAATGCTGGTTTAACCTGGCCTTGGTCTTAGCGATCCCTAGGTGTCCGGCCATCGGAATCTCATGTGCGATCCGCAACAACTCCGTCCGGAACGGATAGGGTACCACCAACTGTCGGTCCCTGGGCCACGCCTCCGGTGAACCCTGCTGGACCGTGGCCCGGTACAGCCGTCCTTGGTCCCAGACCACTCGCTCCGGGTCCGAGTCCGAGGGAGGCTGTGCCGCCTGCTCCTTTAGAGCTTTCAGGCTGTCGTCAGCTTCTAACGCTGCCTGAAACCCCTGACCAGATGTGGCCAGAATCGACGAGACTGTCACATCTTCGGTCAGTACCCCGGGACCGGTGTCCTGGCCTCCACCTGACTCGGCTGCCACTTGGTCAGAAGGGGAAGAGCTATCGGACCTCCGGAGGCCCCTTGGCTTCCAGCACTCCCCACTGCGGGTGACAGCGGCCACAGCCGCTGCGACCGTGGGTCGTGCCTGCTCCTCCTCCGTTCCTGACCAAGTCGCCGGTTCAGGCAGACCTACCTGGCTTCCTGACACCCCGGTTGTGGGGGAACCATGCACCGAGATCTTACCTGGGAGCACTTCCGCTCCTGGACCGGCCCCAATCTCACCTGCCTGTTCCCCTCCTGCAGCAACAGAACCCCGCTGTGAAATCTCTGGGGACCCCACATTTGCTGTGGTAGCCCCCACCCCACACACTGGTCCTCCCCCTGCAGCACCCTGCTCTCTGCTTATCCCTGCAGAGGGCAACAGATCCCAGCTCACAGGCTGGTTACTTGTAGAGGCATTGTCACACCTTTCTCTGACCCCCTCCCCTGTCACAGCTGCAGCTGTGTGTGTGTCTATGGTGTCTATGCAAGCAGAAATATCAGAGTTCACTCCCTCCTCCTTACATCATTCATAGATAACACATTAACATTGTCCGGAGGCATGTCAGTACTGGCTGAAGGTTCAGCCCTCGGTTGGGGCCCAAACTGGGAGGTTATCTGCCCCAAATCTGTCCCAAGTAGCACGTTTGCGGGACGATCCGATCAGTTACCCCCACCTCCCTCACCCCTCGCCCTGCGCCCCAGTCCACATAAATGTCAGCAACAGGCAGCGCCGGGTCAATGCCTCCAATCCCGGAGACAGCGAGGGTTTTTCCAGGGATCAAGTCTTGGGGGGACACCATCTCAGGCCGCACCAGAGTCACCTCCGAGGCGCTGTCTCGCAGTCCTATGGTCACAGACCGGCCGACGGTGACAGGTTGGGAAGCTGTCCAGGGACCTACCACCACCCCCCCACCCACACAATACACCTTGGGCGGCCCTTGGGACGGGGACGGCGCCGGGGCCTTGGGACGCTGAGGGCACATGGCCTTGAAGTGTCCAGGTAGGTTGCACTGGTGGCACCGTCTTGGCTCTGCCACGGGCCTGGAGAGGGGAGTTGAGGGGGACACCCCCTGCAGTCTAGGGGCAGGTGGGGCAGTCGCAGAATTCATCTTACCCCCTCTCCAGGTGCTTGCTGGTGGCCGCTCTCCTGGCCTCAGGGGCCCGGTTGTTGGTGTAGTCATCGGCAAGGGCAGCTGTAGCCGTGGACCCCTTTGGCTTCTGGTCTCGGATGAACTGGCGGAGATCCTCAGGGCAGTTCCACAAGAGTTGCTCCGTGATGAACAAGTCCAGGATCTCCGGTCCGGTGGAAAGCTGCAGGCCTTGGGTCCAGTGGTCGGCAGCTCGGGCAAGTGCCCGCCGGTGGTCAGCCCAGGAGTCCTTTGGTCCCTTCTGTAGGCTCCGGAACTTCTTGCGGTAGGACTCTGGAGTGAGGTTGTACTGTTGGATCAGGGCCCGCTTGATGGTGTCGTAGCCCTGATCTGCCTCAGCAGGCAAGTCCCCAAGGATATCCAGGGCCTTACCCCTTAAACGGGGGGTCAGGTATTTGGCCCACTGGTCCTTGTTCAGATGGTGCTGCAAGCAAGTCCGCTCAAAAGCAGTCAAGAAAGAGTCCAAGTCTCCATCCTTCTCCAGCACTGGGAAGTCCTCAACACGGACCTTTGGAAGTTTGGTGTCTTGAAGGTCACGTGTGGCTGATGAGGGCCGGAGCTGAGCTAGGCTGCAGCTGGTAGTCACGCTCTGCCCTGGCGCTCTTCACGCGCTGCCTGCCGCTCTGCCCTGCGCTCTGCCATGAGTATCTCGTAGGTATCCCGGTCTCCAGCCTGGAGAAGGGCCATAGCCATTTGAAGAAGGCTATCCGAGCCTCCCAGGCTCGGTGGAATGGCACGTGGTGATCTGCGGCCCGCTGCGGAGCCTGGTGATTCACTGTCCATTGCAGAGCGGAGGGCTGGCATCTGGCTCGTTGAGGACCCTTGGGCGAGCTGCTCCTCATCTTGTCCAGCAGTGCCCGGTTGTGCAATGTCCTCTGCAGAGCTGTTTTCTGGGCGTCGAGCTCCTGGAGGACTCGTGGGCAACCTCCTCATTGCTGTCCACAGCACCGTCCTCCCTCTCTTCGGCTCCTGCTTTAGCATTGGCCAGTTGCATAGCTCTGCTCCTGGTGCCATCAGCCATTCTTGCAGACTTTTGGTCACTGACACAGAACTGACACCTGATGCCTCCACCACACCTTACAGTATCTGCACTCTGACACTCTAGTGTTGAGCTAGTCTGAAGACCCCAGCAGCCACAGCTGCTGCAGGCAGTCTTTAGTGTCTGGGAGTATGGGTCTCACACTCACACACACTATTATCTCGATCCCACCGCTATGCCACCAATATGTCACAAACCACCGGGGGGGTCACTCAGAAATCCCCCGCGCTGGCTACCAGTACGTCACAATCGGGGGGTAACAAGTGGGGGTCACCCCTACTTCATACCTCCCGACCGACAGACAGAGCACGTGACGCGCTCTCTAGCGCCCCTCTTATAGTCAGGCCAATTATGGAATTGCCCGACAATAAGAAAGGAGGCCGCTATACTACTTATGCCGATTATTGAAGGGTCCCCGGTGAGAGTAAGGTATATATTCCCCCCGACCTCCGCGGGCGGAATATATAATATCTTCCCGAATCTCACTGGCCTCCCCACAATAATCCTTGGCACAACTCGCTGCCACCAACCGATTTACGGTAACTATTAGCCGAACACACAGACGTGGGATTCGAGATCGAGATACAGAACAGCCCAAGATTAATTATATAATTTAATCAGCTTAAAGCACACTAGAAACTACAATATATACAATAGGGAATCTACAGAATATACATATGTCAGAGTACAGTTACAGATCAAGCATGGTTTACAACAGGTATGCAATTCAATCAGTTACCTTGTGCGTCTGGCCACAGGGGGGCGCTGTAGACCAGGTTTCCAGGAACTCTCTCACAGGTCTGTCCCAACCAGGCCCCCGAGCAGAAGAACGCTGGAAATGGCCCGAAGTAGGGTTATCAACCTGGGCAGATCCAGGTCTCCTCCTACCTTAGTGACCTCACGGGGAAGCACTGCCACTCCCCCTGCATGGATCAGAATTATCCAGAAAAGGGGATTTTGGCCATAACTGTGCCTGGGAGCGTCGTAGACGGACGCCAATGCTCTCATTGTGACAGTTATGAATTTAGCTGCAGAACGAGGGGACTCATGACCTGTCTACGAGTTCCCATATGGCTGATATCACGTTTGGTGTGTTTCCCAATGTCCTACTTCCATAAAAAGGGTGTGCCAGCATCGTCCACATGCGGAGACACATTGTTATGGTTGCCATATTTATCGGAGATATGGCTTGCGAGATATGAACCATTTTTTACTGGAGTCGTTCTGTCTGGCTATTTCCATAGCCTTGCTAACTAGCTAGCAGCTCTACTACAGGGTGACGGCAGGGAGTCATCCTGTATCCATTGTCCTAAAGCCACCTAATTTCCATATCACAGGACATGGCCATGGATTTGTTGCTAAACCAGTTGTCTGAAGGGAAGGGGGTAGTGACACCAGGAGAGGGCTTCCTGACATGACTTGAATGTCATGATTTATCGTCATATCTCCGGATTTACCTCACAAGTGCCCCCTGCTATCAGCTGTCAGTGCCCCCTGCTATCAGCTGTCAGTGCTCCCTGCTATCAGCTGTCAGTGCTCCCTGCTATCAGCTGTCAGTGCCCCCTGCTATCAGCTGTCAGTGCCCCCTGCTATCAGCTGTCAGTGCTCCCTGCTATCAGCTGTCAGTGCCCCCTGCTATCAGCTGTCAGTGCCCCCTGCTATCAGCTGTCAGTGCCCCCTGCTATCAGCTGTCAGTGCCCCCTGCTATCAGCTGTCAGTGCCCCCTGCTATCAGCTGTCAGTGCCCCCTGCTATCAGCTGTCAGTGCCCCCTGCTATCAGCTGTCAGTGCCCCCTGCTATCAGCTGTCAGTGCCCCCTGCTATCAGCTGTCAGTGCCCCCTGCTATCAGCTGTCAGTGCCCCCTGCTATCAGCTGTCAGTGCTCCCTGCTATCAGCTGTCAGTGCCCCCTGCTATCAGCTGTCAGTGCTCCCTGCTATCAGCTGTCAGTGCTCCCTGCTATCAGCTGTCAGTGCCCCCTGCTATCAGCTGTCAGTGCTCCCTGCTATCAGCTGTCAGTGCCCCCTGCTATCAGCTGTCAGTGCCCCCTGCTATCAGCTGTCAGTGCCCCCTGCTATCAGCTGTCAGTGCTCCCTGCTATCA
The DNA here is from genome assembly GCF_048569485.1 of Anomaloglossus baeobatrachus. Lineage (NCBI taxonomy): Eukaryota > Metazoa > Chordata > Amphibia > Anura > Aromobatidae > Anomaloglossus > Anomaloglossus baeobatrachus. The sequence continues at coordinate 780,646,676 of NC_134354.1, read as the reverse complement.
GCTGTCAGTGCCCCCTGCTATCAGCTGTCAGTGCTCCCTGCTATCAGCTGTCAGTGCCCCCTGCTATCAGCTGTCAGTGCTCCCTGCTATCAGCTGTCAGTGCTCCCTGCTATCAGCTGTCAGTGCCCCCTGCTATCAGCTGTCAGTGCTCCCTGCTATCAGCTGTCAGTGCCCCCTGCTATCAGCTGTCAGTGCTCCATGCTATCAGCTGTCAGTGCTCCCTGCTATCAGCTGTCAGTGCTCCCTGCTATCAGCTGTCAGTGCTCCCTGCTATCAGCTGTCAGTGCTCCCTGCTATCAGCTGTCAGTGCCCCCTGCTATCAGCTGTCAGTGCTCCCTGCTATCAGCTGTCAGTGCCCCCTGCTATCAGCTGTCAGTGCCCCCTGCTATCAGCTGTCAGTGCTCCCTGCTATCAGCTGTCAGTGCTCCCTGCTATCAGCTGTCAGTGCTCCCTGCTATCAGCTGTCAGTGCCCCCTGCTATCAGCTGTCAGTGCTCCCTGCTATCAGCTGTCAGTGCCCCCTGCTATCAGCTGTCAGTGCCCCCTGCTATCAGCTGTCAGTGCCCCCTGCTATCAGCTGTCAGTGCCCCCTGCTATCAGCTGTCAGTGCCCCCTGCTCCCTGCTCCCAGCTGTCGGTGCTCCCTGCTCCCAGCTGTCGGTGCTCCCTGTTGTCAGCTGTCGGTGCTCCCTGTTGTCAGCTGTCGGTGCTCCCTGCTGTCAGCTGTCGGTGCTCCCTGCTGTCAGCTGTCGGTGCTCCCTGCTGTCAGCTGTCGGTGCTCCCTGCTGTCAGCTGTCGGTGCTCCCAGCTGTCGGTGCTCCCTGCTCCCAGCTGTCTGTGCTCCCTGTTGTCAGCTGTCGGTGCTCCCTGCTGTCAGCTGTCAGTGCTCCCAGCTGTCGGTGCTCCCTGCTGTCAGCTGTCAGTGCTCCCTGCTGTCAGTGCTCCCTGCTGTCGGTGCTCCCTGCTGTCAGCTGTCGGTGCTCCCTGCTGTCAGCTGTCGGTGCTCCCTGCTGTCAGCTGTCACTGATCCCCCTCTCTCCCGGCGGTCTGTCGCCCTCTCTCCCGGCGGTGTGTCGCCCTCTCTCCCGGCGGTCTGTCGCGCTCCCTTCTGCTTCTCCGATTTTTCAGAGTAATTTGCACCGTTTTTTAGTTTTTGCTCCACTTTCTAAAGTCTTCATTTTTTATATTTGCCCCATTATTTTGCTTATTCAGATGTTTTTAGCCAAATTTATAAAATGCGACTTTTATCAAAAGGTTTTAAAAGCTTTGAACCCCCCCCAAAAAAACCCAAAACAAGCAACGCATTGCTGGTTAAAATATTAAAATACATAAGAAAAATAAAAAATCATCCTGAGCGCGGTATATCCAGAAAACTGTTGGAACTGGTAAAACGCAGCAGTTTTGACGGCGCTGGAAAAAAATTGCAAATACTCCAACATTTTTGAGTCGTTTTTAGTTGTTTTGTTTTTGTTTGTTTTTGGAAGGTTTTGGAGAGTTTCTGCTTCTAAATAACTAAGTGTGAACACACCCGAATATCGGCACAAATAAGGGACATTTTGCCGATGTTTAAAGCCCCGTCCATAGATCTCTTTTGGCGCTTACATTTTTGGCAAATTTGATGGGAAATTTTCAAAGCCGCAGTGTGTAAACAGGAATTGTGGCAAGTGTTGCAAATTAATTCTGTGGAAAATAATGGTGCTGAGGTGCAGTACCACACGCAAACCTTTAGACACGAGTGGCGCTGTTTTTGGGAAGACAAGAGCCAATTTTTTTGTTTTTTGTTATTCAGAACAAAGCCTTGTTTTTTAATTGTTTTCAATTTGACGCTTCACAATAACTTTTCGTTGAGACTTTTCCTGCCAATGTAATTTGCAGATGTTTGGAGTTCAGCTCTGAAGGCTGCGAGGAATTCCTCTTTTGAACTCTTTTTAGTCTGAAAACTTTCTGAAGTTGGAAAAACAAAAAATCCCGCCGTCTTATCTGTAAAGAAAGAAATTAAAGCTTGCCTGAAGACTCCGTAATGAAAGTCTTCCTTTTTTTTTCTAATTCAGCATTTCTGTGCTTTAATGAGAAAGTAAAAAAAAAACAAAAAAAAAAGAGCTTCTTCTTGATGTAAAAACACAATGCGGCGTCCGGGGCTGTAAATAGACGCACAGATGTTTCCAGCTTCTGAAGAAGGATGAATGCAGCCCGCAAAGGAATAGGTGACGGGAAAAAGAAAGAACAAAAGCGCAAAGGGAAGAAGTGAGAACGGAGGGAAGTATTCACAGGGAATAAATAACAACATGGAGGCAAGAAAACGGAGGAATCCTAAGATATAAACCCATACAAATGGGCAATAAATAGTTACCAGTACTGAGCACCTGAGCATGGTAGTGCCCGCTCATCACTAGTTACCAGGACAGAGCACCTGAGCATGGTAGTGCCCGCTCATCACTAGTTACCAGGACAGAGCACCCGAGCATGGTGGTGCCCGCTCATCACTAGTTACCAGGACAGAGCACCTGAGCATGGTAGTGCCCGCTCATCACTAGTTACCAGTACTGAGCACCTGAGCATGGTGGTGCCCGCTCATCACTAGTTACCAGTACTGAGCACCTGAGCATGGTACTGCCCGCTCATCACTAGTTACCAGTACTGAGCACCTGAGCATGGTAGTGCCCGCTCATCACTAGTTACCAGTACTGAGCACCCGAGCATGGTAGTGCCCGCTCATCACTAGTTACCAGTACTGAGCACCCGAGCATGGTAGTGCCCGCTCATCACTACTTACCAGTACTGAGCACCTGAGCATGGTAGTGCCCGCTCATCACTAGTTACAAGTACTGAGCACCCGAGCATGGTAGTGCCCGCTCATCACTAGTTACCAGTACTGAGCACCTGAGCATGGTAGTGCCCGCTCATCACTAGTTACGAGTACTGAGCACCCGAGCATGGTAGTGCCCGCTCATCACTAGTTACCAGTACTGAGCACCTGAGCATGGTATTGCCCGCTCATCACTAGTTACCAGTACTGAGCACCCGAGCATGGTAGTGCCCGCTCATCACTAGTTACCAGTACTGAGCACCTGAGCATGGTATTGCCCGCTCATCACTAGTTACGAGTACTGAGCACCCGAGCATGGTAGTGCTCGCTCATCACTAGTTACCAGTACTGAGCACCCGAGCATGGTAGTGCTCGCTCATCACTAGTTACCAGTACTGAGCACCTGAGCATGGTAGTGCCCGCTCATCACTAGTTACCAGTACTGAGCACCTGAGCATGGTAGTGTCCGCTCATCACTAGTTATCAGTACTGAGCACCCGAGCATGGTAGTGCCCGCTCATCACTAGTTACCAGTACTGAGCACCCGAGCATGGTAGTGCCCGCTCATCACTAGTTACCAGTACTGAGCACCTGAGCATGGTAGTGTCCGCTCATCACTAGTTACCAGTACTGAGCACCCGAGCATGGTAGTGCCCGCTCATCACTAGTTACCAGTACTGAACACCCGAGCATGGTAGTGCCCGCTCATCACTAGTTATCAGTACTGAGCACCCGAGCATGGTAGTGCCCGCTCATCACTAGTTACCAGTACTGAACACACGAGCATGGTAGTGCCCGCTCATCACTAGTTATCAGTACTGAGCACCCGAGCATGGTAGTGCCCGCTCATCACTAGTTACCAGTACTGAGCACTCGAGCATGGTAGTGCCCGCTCATCACTAGTTACCAGTACTGAGCACCCGAGCATGGTAGTGCCCGCTCATCACTAGTTACCAGTACTGAGCACCTGAGCATGGTAGTGTCCGCTCATCACTAGTTACCAGTACTGAGCACCCGAGCATGGTAGTGCCCACTCATCACTAGTTACCAGTACTGAGCACCTGAGCATGGTAGTGCCCGCTCATTACTAGTTACCAGTACTGAGCACCCGAGCATGGTAGTGCGCGCTCATCACTAGTTACCAGTACTGAACACCCAAGCATGGTAGTGCCCGCTCATCACTAGTTACCAGTACTGAGCACCCGAGCATGGTAGTGCCCGCTCATCACTAGTTACCAGTACTGAGCACCCGAGCATGGTAGTGCCTGCTCATCACTAGTTACCAGTACTGAGCACCTGAGCATGGTAGTGCCCGCTCATCACTAGTTACCAGTACTGAGCACCTGAGCATGGTAGTGCCCGCTCATCACTAGTTACCAGTACTGAGCACCCGAGCATGGTAGTGCGCGCTCATCACTAGTTACCAGTACTGAGCACCTGAGCATGGTAGTGCCCGCTCATCACTAGTTACCAGTACTGAGCACCCGAGCATGGTAGTGCGCGCTCATCACTAGTTACCAGTACTGAGCACCTGAGCATGGTAGTGCCCGCTCATCACTAGTTACCAGTACTGAGCACCTGAGCATGGTAGTGCGCGCTCATCACTAGTTATCAGTACTGAGCACCTGAGCATGGTAGTGCCTGCTCATCACTAGTTACCAGTACTGAGCACCTGAGCATGGTAGTGCCCGCTCATCACTAGTTACCAGTACTGAGCACCTGAGCATGGTAGTGTCCGCTCATCACTAGTTACCAGTACTGAGCACCCGAGCATGGTAGTGCGCGCTCATCACTAGTTACCAGTACTGAACACCCGAGCATGGTAGTGCCCGCTCATCACTAGTTACCAGTACTGAGCACCCGAGCATGGTAGTGCCCGCTCATCACTAGTTACCAGTACAGAGCACCCGAGCATGGTAGTGCCCGCTCATCACTAGTTACCAGTACTGAGCACCCGAGCATGGTAGTCCCCGCTCATCACTAGTTACCAGTACAGAGCACCCGAGCATGGTAGTGCCCGCTCATCACTAGTTACCAGTACTGAGCACCCGAGCATGGTAGTGCCCGCTCATCACTAGTTACCAGTACTGAGCACCCGAGCATGGTAGTGCCCGCTCATCACTAGTTACCAGTACTGAGCACCCGAGCATGGTAGTGCCCGCTCATCACTAGCTATCAGTACTGAGCACCTGAGCATGGTAGTGCCCGCTCATCACTAGTTACCAGTACTGAGCACCCGAGCATGGTAATGCCCGCTCATCACTAGTTATGAGTACTGAGCACCCGAGCATGGTAGTGCCCGCTCATCACTAGTTACCAGTACTGAGCACCTGAGCATGGTAGTGCCCGCTCATCACTAGTTACCAGTACAGAGCACCCGAGCATGGTAGTGCCCGCTCATCACTAGTTACGAGTACTGAGCACCCGAGCATGGTAGTGCCCGCTCATCACTAGTTACCATTACAGAGCACCCGAGCATGGTAGTGCCCGCTCATCACTAGTTACCAGTATTGAGCACCCGAGCATGGTAGTGTCCGCTCATCACTAGTTACCAGTACTGAGCACCTGAGCATGGTAGTGCCCGCTCATCACTAGTTACCAGTACTGAGCACCCGAGCATGGTAGTGCCCACTCATCACTAGTTACAAGTACTGAGCACCCGAGCATGGTAGTGCCCGCTCATCAATAGTTACCAGTACAGAGCACCTGAGCATGGTAGTGCCCGCTCATCACTAGTTACCAGTACTGAGCACCCGAGCATGGTAGTGCCCGCTCATCACTAGTTACCAGTACTGAGCACCCGAGCATGGTAGTGCCCGCTCATCACTAGTTACCAGTACTGAGCACCTGAGCATGGTAGTGCCCGCTCATCACTAGTTACGAGTACTGAGCACCTGAGCATGGTAGTGCCCGCTCATCACTAGTTACCATTACAGAGCACCCGAGCATGGTAGTGCCCGCTCATCACTAGTTACCAGTACTGAGCACCCGAGCATGGTAGTGCCCACTCATCACTAGTTACCATTACAGAGCACCTGAGCATGGTAGTGCCCGCTCATCACTAGTTACGAGTACAGAGCACCTGAGCATGGTAGTGCCCGCTCATCACTAGTTACCAGTACTGAGCACCCGAGCATGGTAGTGCCCGCTCATCACTAGTTACAAGTACTGAGCACCCGAGCATGGTAGTGCCCGCTCATCACTAGTTACCAGTACTGAGCACCCGAGCATGGTAGTGCCCGCTCATCACTAGTTACAAGTACTGAGCACCCGAGCATGGTAGTGCCCGCTCATCACTAGTTACGAGTACTGAGCACCCGAGCATGGTAGTGCCCACTCATCACTAGCTATCAGTACTGAGCACCTGAGCATGGTAGTGCCCGCTCATCACTAGTTACAAGTACTGAGCACCCGAGCATGGTAGTGCCCGCTCATCACTAGTTACCAGTACTGAGCACCCGAGCATGGTAGTGCCCGCTCATCACTAGTTACCAGTACTGAGCACCTGAGCATGGTAGTGCCCGCTCATCACTAGTTACGAGTACTGAGCACCCGAGCATGGTAGTGCCCGCTCATCACTAGTTACCAGTACTGAGCACCCGAGCATGGTAGTGCCCACTCATCACTAGTTACGAGTACTGAGCACCTGAGCATGGTAGTGCCCGCTCATCACTAGTTACGAGTACAGAGCACACGAGCATGGTAGTGCCCACTCATCACTAGTTACGAGTACTGAACACCTGAGCATGGTAGTGCCCGCTCATCACTAGTTATGAATACTGAGCACCCGAGCATGGTAGTGCCCGCTTATCACTAGTTATGAATACTGAGCACCCGAGCATGGTAGTGCCCGCTCATCACTAGTTACCAGTACTGAGCACCTGAGCATGGTAGTGTCCGCTCATCACTAGTTACCAGTACTGAGCACCCGAGCATGGTAGTGCCCACTCATCACTAGTTACCAGTACTGAGCACCTGAGCATGGTAGTGCCCGCTCATCACTAGTTACCAGTACTGAGCACCCGAGCATGGTAGTGCGCGCTCATCACTAGTTACCAGTACTGAACACCCAAGCATGGTAGTGCCCGCTCATCACTAGTTACCAGTACTGAACACCCAAGCATGGTAGTGCCCGCTCATCACTAGTTACCAGTACTGAGCACCTGAGCATGGTAGTGCCCGCTCATCACTAGTTACCAGTACTGAGCACCTGAGCATGGTAGTGCCCGCTCATCACTAGTTACCAGTACTGAGCACCTGAGCATGGTAGTGTCCGCTCATCACTAGTTACCAGTACTGAGCACCCGAGCATGGTAGTGCGCGCTCATCACTAGTTACCAGTACTGAACACCCAAGCATGGTAGTGCCCGCTCATCACTAGTTACCAGTACTGAGCACCCGAGCATGGTAGTGCCCGCTCATCACTAGTTACCAGTACAGAGCACCCGAGCATGGTAGTGCCCGCTCATCACTAGTTACCAGTACTGAGCACCCGAGCATGGTAGTGCCCGCGCATCACTAGTTACCAGTACTGAGCTCCCGAGCATGGTAGTCCCCGCTCATCACTAGTTACCAGTACAGAGCACCCGAGCATGGTAGTGCCCGCTCATCACTAGTTACTAGTACTGAGCACCCGAGCATGGTAGTGCCCGCTCATCACTAGTTACCAGTACTGAGCACCCGAGCATGGTAGTGCCCGCTCATCACTAGTTACCAGTACTGAGCACCCGAGCATGGTAGTGCCCGCTCATCACTAGCCATCAGTACTGAGCACCTGAGCATGGTAGTGCCCGCTCATCACTAGTTACCAGTACTGAGCACCCGAGCATGGTAATGCCCGCTCATCACTAGTTATGAGTACTGAGCACCCGAGCATGGTAGTGCCCGCTCATCACTAGTTACCAGTACTGAGCACCTGAGCATGGTAGTGCCCGCTCATCACTAGTTACCAGTACAGAGCACCCGAGCATGGTAGTGCCCGCTCATCACTAGTTACGAGTACTGAGCACCCGAGCATGGTAGTGCCCGCTCATCACTAGTTACCATTACAGAGCACCCGAGCATGGTAGTGCCCGCTCATCACTAGTTACCAGTACTGAGCACCCGAGCATGGTAGTGTCCGCTCATCACTAGTTACCAGTACTGAGCACCTGAGCATGGTAGTGCCCGCTCATCACTAGTTACCAGTACTGAGCACCCGAGCATGGTAGTGCCCACTCATCACTAGTTACAAGTACTGAGCACCCGAGCATGGTAGTGCCCGCTCATCAATAGTTACCAGTACAGAGCACTTGAGCATGGTAGTGCCCGCTCATCACTAGTTACCAGTACTGAGCACCCGAGCATGGTAGTGCCCGCTCATCACTAGTTACCAGTACTGAGCACCCGAGCATGGTAGTGCCCGCTCATCACTAGTTACCAGTACTGAGCACTTGAGCATGGTAGTGCCCGCTCATCACTAGTTACAAGTACAGAGCACCCGAGCATGGTAGTGCCCGCTCATCACTAGTTACCAGTACAGAGCACCCGAGCATGGTAGTGCCCGCTCATCACTAGTTACCAGTACTGAGCACCCGAGCATGGTAGTGCCCGCTCATCATTAGTTACGAGTACTGAGCATGGTAGTGCCCGGTCATCACTAGTTACCAGTACTGAGCACCCGAGCATGGTAGTGCCCACTCATCACTAGTTACAAGTACTGAGCACCCGAGCATGGTAGTGCCCGCTCATCAATAGTTACCAGTACAGAGCACTTGAGCATGGTAGTGCCCGCTCATCACTAGTTACCAGTACTGAGCACCCGAGCATGGTAGTGCCCGCTCATCACTAGTTACCAGTACTGAGCACCCGAGCATGGTAGTGCCCGCTCATCACTAGTTACCAGTACTGAGCACTTGAGCATGGTAGTGCCCGCTCATCACTAGTTACAAGTACTGAGCACCCGAGCATGGTAGTGCCCACTCATCACTAGTTACCAGTACTGAGCACCCGAGCATGGTAGTGCCCGCTCATCACTAGTTACCAGTACTGAGCACTTGAGCATGGTAGTGCCCGCTCATCACTAGTTACCAGTACTGAGCACCCGAGCATGGTAGTGCTCGCTCATCACTAGTTATGAGTACTGAGCACCTGAGCATGGTAGTGCCCGCTCATCACTAGTTACCAGTACTGAGCACTTGAGCATGGTAGTGCCCGCTCATCACTAGTTACCAGTACTGAGCACCCGAGCATGGTAGTGCTCGCTCATCACTAGTTATGAGTACTGAGCACCTGAGCATGGTAGTGCCCGCTCATCACTAGTTACCAGTACTGAGCACTTGAGCATGGTAGTGTCCGCTTATCACTAGTTACAAGTACAGAGCACCCGAGCATGGTAGTGCCCGCTCATCACTAGTTACCAGTACAGAGCACCCGAGCATGGTAGTGCCCGCTCATCACTAGTTACCAGTACTGAGCACCCGAGCATGGTAGTGCCCGCTCATCATTAGTTACGAGTACTGAGCATGGTAGTGCCCGCTCATCACTAGTTACAAGTACTGAGCACCCGAGCATGGTAGTGTCCGCTCATCACTAGTTACAAGTACTGAGCACCCGAGCATGGTAGTGCCCGCTCATCACTAGTTACCAGTACAGAGCACCCGAGCATGGTAGTGCCCGCTCATCACTAGTTACCAGTACTGAGCACCCGAGCATGATAGTGCCCGCTCATCACTAGTTACGAGTACTAAGCACCCGAGCATGGTAGTGCCTGCTCATCACTAGTTACGAGTACAGAGCACACGAGCATGGTAGTGCCCACTCATCACTAGTTACGAGTACTGAACACCTGAGCATGGTAGTGCCCGCTCATCACTAGTTATGAATACTGAGCACCCGAGCATGGTAGTGCCCGCTTATCACTAGTTATGAATACTGAGCACCCGAGCATGGTAGTGCCCGCTCATCACTAGTAACGAGTACTGAGCACCCGAGCATGGTAGTGCCCGCTCATCACTAGTTACGAGTACTGAGCACCTGAGCATGGTAGTGCCCGCTCATCACTAGTTACGAGTACTGAGCACCTGAGCATGGTAGTGCCCGCTCATCACTAGTTACCAGTACTGAGCACCCGAGCATGGTAGTGCCCGCTCATCACTAGTTACGAGTACAGAGCACCCGAGCATGGTAGTGCCCGCTCATCACTAGTTACCAGTACTGAGCACCCGAGCATGGTAGTGCCCGCTCATCACTAGTTACCAGTACTGAGCACCTGAGCATGGTAGTGCCCGCTCATCACTAGTTACCAGTACTGAGCACCCGAGCATGGTAGTGCCCGCTCATCACTAGTTACCAGTACTGAGCACCCGAGCATGGTAGTGCCCGCTCATCACTAGTTACCAGTACCGTTTTGAATTGACCCATTCTTTTTTCCAACAATTCAAAAAACCCTCTGGAAATGGTGACACAAATCGATATTTTTTTTGACACGATAGGATGAGGTTAAAGAGATTGTGTGTTGTGGTTCATTCTACAGAATTTCTGATAATGTACCTCCTCGTCACACTCCACCGCTGCTACACGTGGAGTCATGCTGCGCCCTCCCCAGACGTTACATCCGTAGTCAATGGGCGCACGTGCTTCCCTCGGTGTGATGCGCGTGCTTCCCTCGGTGTGATGCGCGTGCTTCCCTCGGTGTGATGCGCGTGCTTCCCTCGGTGTGATGATCGTGCTTCCCTCGGTGTGATGCGCGCGCTTCCCTCGGTGTGATGCGCGCGCTTCCCTCGGTGTGATGCGCGCGCTTCCCTCGGTGTGATGCGCGCGCTTCCCTCGGTGTGATGCGCGCGCTTCCCTCGGTGTGATGCGCGCGCTTCCCTCGGTGTGATGCGCGCGCTTCCCTCGGTGTGATGCGCGCGCTTCCCTCGGTGTGATGCGCGCGCTTCCCTCGGTGTGATGCGCGCGCTTCCCTCGGTGTGATGCGCGCGCTTCCCTCGGTGTGATGCGCGCGCTTCCCTCGGTGTGATGCGCGCGCTTCCCTCGGTGTGATGCGCGCGCTTCCCTCGGTGTGATGCGCGCGCTTCCCTCGGTGTGATGCGCGCGCTTCCCTCGGTGTGATGCGCGCGCTTCCCTCGGTGTGATGCGCGCGCTTCCCTCGGTGTGATGCGCGCGCTTCCCTCGGTGTGATGCGCGCGCTTCCCTCGGTGTGATGCGCGCGCTTCCCTCGGTGTGATGCGCGCGCTTCCCTCGGTGTGATGCGCGCGCTTCCCTCGGTGTGATGCGCGCGCTTCCCTCGGTGTGATGCGCGCGCTTCCCTCGGTGTGATGCGCGCGCTTCCCTCGGTGTGATGCGCGCGCTTCCCTCGGTGTGATGCGCGCGCTTCCCTCGGTGTGATGCGCGCGCTTCCCTCGGTGTGATGCGCGCGCTTCCCTCGGTGTGATGCGCGCGCTTCCCTCGGTGTGATGCGCGCGCTTCCCTCGGTGTGATGCGCGCGCTTCCCTCGGTGTGATGCGCGCGCTTCCCTCGGTGTGATGCGCGCGCTTCCCTCGGTGTGATGCGCGCGCTTCCCTCGGTGTGATGCGCGCGCTTCCCTCGGTGTGATGCGCGCGCTTCCCTCGGTGTGATGCGCGCGCTTCCCTCGGTGTGATGCGCGCGCTTCCCTCGGTGTGATGCGCGCGCTTCCCTCGGTGTGATGCGCGCGCTTCCCTCGGTGTGATGCGCGCGCTTCCCTCGGTGTGATGCGCGCGCTTCCCTCGGTGTGATGCGCGCGCTTCCCTCGGTGTGATGCGCGCGCTTCCCTCGGTGTGATGTTCGCGCTCCTGTGTGCACACTGATAATGACCTCCATTTTTCATCTACGTTGGAATTATCTCTCTGATGTCCTTTGATTTGGATATTTTTACAAGCGCTAATGAGCAATTATCTGTAGCCCTCTGCTTGTGTCATCGGTGAACAGTAGAAGCACAACATATATACAGCGTCGTGATGGCGGGAATATACAGCGGGTGAAATAAGTATTGAACACAACACCAAGTTTCTAATAAAATATATTTCTAAAGGTGCTATTGAGATGAATGTCTAATCAAAGGTCAGTTACAACCCATCCCATCCACACAGGCAAAGAAAGCAAGCCATAGGTGTCCATAAATTGTGTGTAATATTGAGAAATGACACAGGGAAAAGGTATTGCACACATTTACTGAAATGTATTTAATACTTCATATAAAAGCCTATTGTTGATGATGAAGCTTCCAGATACCTCCTGTATGGAGACACTAGTCGCCTGCACTGCTCAGGTGGATTTTGGCCCATTCTTCCGCACACACACTCCCCACATCCTGTATGGAGACACTAGTCACCTGCATTGCTCAGGTGGATTTTGGCCCATTCTTCCGCACACACTCCTCACATCCTGTATGGAGACACTAGTCGCCTGCATTGCTCAGGTGGATTTTGGCCCATTCTTCCGCACACACTCCTCACATCCTGTATGGAGACACTAGTCGCCTGCATTGCTCAGGTGGATTTTGGCCCATTCTTCCACACACTCCTCACATCCTGTATGGAGACACTAGTCGCCTGCATTGCTCAGGTGGATTTTGGCCCATTCTTCCGCACACACTCCTCACATCCTGTATGGAGACACTAGTCGCCTGCAATGCTCAGGTGGATTTTGTCCCATTCTTCCGCACACTCCTCACATCCTGTATGGAGACACTGGTCGCGTGCATTGCTCAGGTGGATTTTGGCCCATTCTTCCGCACACACTCCTCACATCCTGTATGGAGACACTAGTCGCCTGCATTGCTCAGGTGGATTTTGGCCTATTCTTCTGCACACACTCCTCACATCCTGTATGGAGACACTAGTCGCCTGCATTGCTCAGGTGGATTTTGGCCCATTCTTCTGCACACACTCCTCACATCCTGTATGGAGACACTAGTCGCCTGCATTGCTCAGGTGGATTTTGGCCCATTCTTCCGCACACACACTCCTCACATCCTGTATGGAGACACTAGTCACCTGCATGGCTCAGGTGGATTTTGGCCCATTCTTCTGCACACACTCCTCACATCCTGTATGGAGACACTAGTCGCCTGCATTGCTCAGGTGGATTTTGGCCCATTCTTCCGCACACACTCCTCACATCCTGTATGGAGACACTAGTCGCCTGCATTGCTCGGGTGGATTTTGGCCCATTCTTCTGCACACACTCCTCACATCCTGTATGGAGACACTAGTCACCTGCATTGCTCAGGTGGATTTTGGCCCATTCTTCCGCACACACTCCTCACATCCTGTATGGAGACATTAGTCTCCTGCACTGCTCAGGTGGATTTTGGCCCATTCTTCCGCACACACTCCTCACATCCTGTATGGAGACATTAGTCTCCTGCATTGCTCAGGTGGATTTGGCCCATTCTTCCGCACACACACTCCTCACATCCTGTATGGAGACACTAGTCGCCTGCATTGCTCAGGTGGATTTTGGCCCATTCTTCCGCACACACTCCTCACATCCTGTATGGAGACACTAGTCGCCTGCAATGCTCAGGTGGATTTTGTCCCATTCTTCCGCACACTCCTCACATCCTGTATGGAGACACTGGTCGCGTGCATTGCTCAGGTGGATTTTGGCCCATTCTTCCGCACACACTCCTCACATCCTGTATGGAGACACTAGTCACCTGCATTGCTCAGGTGGATTTTGGCCTATTCTTCTGCACACACTCCTCACATCCTGTATGGAGACACTAGTCGCCTGCATTGCTCAGGTGGATTTTGGCCCATTCTTCTGCACACACTCCTCACATCCTGTATGGAGACACTAGTCGCCTGCATTGCTCAGGTGGATTTTGGCCCATTCTTCCGCACACACACTCCTCACATCCTGTATGGAGACACTAGTCACCTGCATTGCTCAGGTGGATTTTGGCCCATTCTTCTGCACACACTCCTCACATCCTGTATGGAGACACTAGTCGCCTGCATTGCTCAGGTGGATTTTGGCCCATTCTTCCGCACACACTCCTCACATCCTGTATGGAGACACTAGTCGCCTGCATTGCTCGGGTGGATTTTGGCCCATTCTTCTGCACACACTCCTCACATCCTGTATGGAGACACTAGTCACCTGCATTGCTCAGGTGGATTTTGGCCCATTCTTCCGCACACACTCCTCACATCCTGTATGGAGACACTAGTCACCTGCATTGCTCAGGTGGATTTTGGTCCATTCTTCCACACACACTCCTCACATCCTGTATGGAGACACTAGTCGCCTGCACTGCTCAGGTGGATTTTGGCCCATTCTTCCGCACACACTCCTCACATCCTGTATGGAGACACTAGTCACCTGCATTGCTCAGGTGGATTTTGGCCCCTTCTTCCGCACACACTCCTCACATCCTGTATGGAGACACTAGTCACCTGCAGTGCTCGGGTGGATTTTGGCCCATTCTTCCACACACACTCCTCACATCCTGTATGGAGACACTAGTCGCCTGCATTGCTCAGGTGGATTTTGGCCCATTCTTCCGCACACACTCCTCACATCCTGTATGGAGACACTAGTCACCTGCATTGCTCAGGTGGATTTTGGCCCATTCTTCCGCACACACTCCTCACATCCTGTATGGAGACACTAGTTGCCTGCATTGCTCAGGTGGATTTGGGCCATTCTTCCGCACACACTCCTCACATCCTGTATGGAGACACTAGTCACCTGCATTGCTCAGGTGGATTTTGGCCCATTCTTCCGCACACACTCCTCACATCCTGTATGGAGACACTGGTCGCCTGCATTGCTCAGGTGGATTTTGGCCCATTCTTCCGCACACACTCCTCACATCCTGTATGGAGACACTAGTCACCTGCATTGCTCAGGTGGATTTTGGCCCATTCTTCCGCACACACTCCTCACATCCTGTATGGAGACACTAGTCGCCTGCATTGCTCAGGTGGATTTTGGCCCATTCTTCCGCACACACTCCTCACATCCTGTATGGAGACACTAGTCACCTGTATTGCTCAGGTGGATTTTGGCCCACTCTTCCGCACACACTCCTCACATCCTGTATGGAGACACTAGTCGCTGCATTGCTCAGGTGGATTTTGGCCCATTCTTCCGCACACAGTCCTCATCCATCCTGTATGGAGACACTAGTCGCCTGCATTGCTCAGGTGGATTTTGGCCCATTCTTCCGCACACACTCCTCACATCCTGTATGGAGACACTAGTCGCTGCATTGCTCAGGTGGATTTTGGCCCATTCTTCCGCACACAGTCCTCATCCATCCTGTATGGAGACACTAGTTGCCTGCATTGCTCAGGTGGATTTTGGGCCATTCTTCCACACACACTCCTCACACCCTGTATGGAGACACTAGTTGCCTGCATTGCTCAGGTGGATTTTGGCCCATTCTTCCGCACACACACTCCTCACATCCTGTATGGAGACACTAGTCACCTGCATTGCTCAGGTGGATTTTGGGCCATTCTTCCGCACACACTCCTCACATCCTGTATGGAGACACTAGTCGCCTGCATTGCTCAGGTGGATTTTGGTCCATTCTTCCGCACACACTCCTCACATCCTGTATGGAGACACTAGTCACCTGCATTGCTCAGGTGGATATTGGCCCATTCTTCCGCACACACTCCTCACATCCTGTATGGAGACACTAGTCGCCTGCATTGCTCAGGTGGATTTTGGCCCATTCTTCCGCACACACTCCTCACATCCTGTATGGAGACACTAGTCACCTGCATTGCTCAGGTGGATTTTGGCCCATTCTTCCGCACACACTCCTCACATCCTGTATGGAGACACTAGTCTCCTGCACTGCTCAGGTGGATTTTGGCCCATTCTTCCGCACACACTCCTCACATCCTGTATGGAGACACTAGTCACCTGCATTGCTCAGGTGGATTTTGGCCCATTCTTCCGCACACACTCCTCACATCCTGTATGGAGACACTAGTCACCTGTATTGCTCAGGTGGATTTTGGCCCACTCTTCCGCACACACTCCTCACATCCTGTATGGAGACACTAGTCGCCTGCATTGCTCAGGTGGATTTTGGCCCATTCTTCCGCACACACTCCTCACATCCTGTATGGAGACACTAGTCGCTGCATTGCTCAGGTGGATTTTGGTCCATTCTTCCGCACACACTCCTCACATCCTGTATGGAGACACTAGTCACCTGTATTGCTCAGGTGGATTTTGGCCCACTCTTCCGCACACACTCCTCACATCCTGTATGGAGACACTAGTCGCTGCATTGCTCAGGTGGATTTTGGCCCATTCTTCCGCACACACTCCTCACATTCTGTATGGAGACACTAGTCGCCTGCATTGCTCAGGTGGATTTTGGTCCATTCTTTCGCACACACTCCTCACATCCTGTATGGAGACACTAGTCACCTGCATTGCTCAGGTGAATTTTGGTCCATTCTTCCGCACACACTCCTCACATCCTGCATGGAGACACTAGTCGCCTGCATTGCTCAGGTGGATTTTGGTCCATTCTTCCGCACACAGTCCTCATCCATCCTGTATGGAGACACTAGTCGCCTGCATTGCTCAGGTGGATTTTGGCCCATTCTTCCGCACACACTCCTCACATCCTGTATGGAGACACTAGTCGCTGCATTGCTCAGGTGGATTTTGGCCCATTCTTCCGCACACAGTCCTCATCCATCCTGTATGGAGACACTAGTTGCCTGCATTGCTCAGGTGGATTTTGGGCCATTCTTCCACACACACTCCTCACACCCTGTATGGAGACACTAGTTGCCTGCATTGCTCAGGTGGATTTTGGCCCATTCTTCCGCACACACACTCCTCACATCCTGTATGGAGACACTAGTCACCTGCATTGCTCAGGTGGATTTTGGGCCATTCTTCCGCACACACTCCTCACATCCTGTATGGAGACACTAGTCGCCTGCATTGCTCAGGTGGATTTTGGTCCATTCTTCCGCACACACTCCTCACATCCTGTATGGAGACACTAGTCACCTGCATTGCTCAGGTGGATATTGGCCCATTCTTCCGCACACACTCCTCACATCCTGTATGGAGACACTAGTCACCTGCATTGCTCAGGTGGATTTTGGCCCATTCTTCCGCACACACTCCTCACATCCTGTATGGAGACACTAGTCTCCTGCACTGCTCAGGTGGATTTTGGCCCATTCTTCCGCACACACTCCTCACATCCTGTATGGAGACACTAGTCACCTGCATTGCTCAGGTGGATTTTGGCCCATTCTTCCGCACACACTCCTCACATCCTGTATGGAGACACTAGTCACCTGTATTGCTCAGGTGGATTTTGGCCCACTCTTCCGCACACACTCCTCACATCCTGTATGGAGACACTAGTCGCCTGCATTGCTCAGGTGGATTTTGGCCCATTCTTCCGCACACACTCCTCACATCCTGTATGGAGACACTAGTCGCTGCATTGCTCAGGTGGATTTTGGTCCATTCTTCCGCACACACTCCTCACATCCTGTATGGAGACACTAGTCGCCTGCATTGCTCAGGTGGATTTTGGTCCATTCTTCCGCACACAGTCCTCATCCATCCTGTATGGAGACACTAGTCGCCTGCATTGCTCAGGTGGATTTTGGTCCATTCTTCCGCACACAGTCCTCATCCATCCTGTATGGAGACACTAGTCGCCTGCATTGCTCAGGTGGATTTTGGCCCATTCTTCCGCACACACTCCTCACATCCTGTATGGAGACACTAGTCGCTGCATTGCTCAGGTGGATTTTGGCCCATTCTTCCGCACACAGTCCTCATCCATCCTGTATGGAGACACTAGTTGCCTGCATTGCTCAGGTGGATTTTGGTCCATTCTTCCGCACACACTCCTCACATCCTGTATGGAGACACTAGTCGACTGCATTGCTCAGGTGGGATTTTGGTCCATTCTTCCACACACACTCCTCACATCCTGTATGGAGACACTAGTCGGCTGCATTGCTCAGGTGGGATTTTGGTCCATTCTTCCACACACACACTCCACATCCCTCAGGTCCCGGCTCCTTCTATGACCTCTGAGCTTTGGTTCCTTCCATATGTTTTCTATTGGATTCAGCTCCGGTGATCGGCTCGGCCATTCTGGCAGCTTTATCTTCTTTCTCTGAAACCAGTTGAGAGTTTTATCAGCCATTGCCTGATAAATTTTGACATGGATCGGCTGTCAGGTTTCCTTTAATACCTTTCCTATAGTCAATATAATTAGTCACCTGAGTTTTGTGGCGGTGGCATTTACCTATCATACCAGACCTTATGAAATACTGTATATCCAGGCATCCACTTGCGGAATATCCAAGCTTATACTATTTGTTTCCTGTATCCAAACAGCTCTTGAAGGTCTTTTTAAGATGTTTCCACTCTAAAGTGGTTCTAAACTACTTGGACCACCCCTTCTCATGTTTGCCCCTGTTAAAATTAAAAAGCGTATACTCACCTCCCATGCTGGTGCTCCTCCAGAGGTGCCGGTGTCCCCAGACCTCCGGTGGTAGTGTCGGCGTCCCCAGACCTCCGGTGGTGGCGTCCCCAGACCTCCGGTGGTGGCGTCCCTAGACCTCCGGTGGTGGCGTCCCTAGACCTCCGGTGGTGGCGTCCCTAGACCTCCGGTGGTGGCGTCGGCGGCCCCAGACCTCCGGTGGTGGCGGCCCCAGACCTCCAGTAGTGGTGGCGGCGTCCCCGGACCTCTAGTGGTGGCGGCGTCCCCGGACCTCCAGTAGTGGTGGCGGTGTCCCCGGACCTCTAGTGGTGGCGGTGTCCCCGGACCTCCAGTAGTGGTGGCGGCGTCCCCGTACCTCTAGTGGTGGCGGCGTCCCCGGACCTCCAGTAGTGGTGGCGGCGTCCCCGGACCTCCAGTAGTGGTGGCGGCGTCCCCGGACCTCCAGTAGTGGTGGCGGCGTCTCCGGACCTCTAGTGGTGGTGGCGTCCCCGGACCGCCAGTAGTGGTGGCGGCGTCCCCGGACCGCCAGTAGTGGTGGCGGCGTCCCCGGACCTCCAGTAGTGGTGGCGGCGTCCCCGGACATCCAGTAGTGGTGGCGGCATCCCTGGACCTCTAGTGGTGCCGGTGCTCCTCCAGTGGTCACATGAGGTTGTTATGCAATTCAAGCCCCATGACCAGTCAACGCCGGCAACACACACCGCAAACCATGCAGGACAGAGAGGACACCACTGGACGTGTTCCTTCACCCAGGGAGAATTTGGAGCAAATTTATATATTTAGCAATATACAAAATCTACTCCTCACAGCCCCCAATGACCTCCATCCTACTGAGCCATACAGTTTGACCCAATCAATAAAAACCAAGATGGAAACCCCCTACTGTATTTTACCACTTTGCCCTCTGGATTTGGACACTCTACATGTGCGGCCTCGCGCTATTTTCTTTTTTCCACTTTTAAGTTTATTCCTATAGAAACGTTATTTTCCTAATCTATTTCTGGGTAAAGTAATATTTGATGTTTCCTGCAGCTGTAAAATGGAATTCTCAGATTTTACCTTCCCCTCGTTATTTGCAATTCTGCTCCCGTAATGATGGGCCGTGCAGGTAATATGCGGAGAGTGTGCGGCCTTTCTATATGGTAATGGTGGGGATGTATTTCCATATGTGTGAGGAGGGGGTCTTCATTCTCCTCAATCACCGCTCATGTACTTGTGTTTTCTCCGGTAGACATGGAAGTAATGAAGCCTCTAATCGGAGACGAAGGAAGTTGTGATGAGAACTCTGATGAAGACGGGTCCGCTCGGCGAGACCACCGGCCAAGCAACGAGGACGGCCTGACGTACGTACACTGACTCTCCGCCGATTATTTCTGCCTCCCGGTCGTAAAGTAAATTTTGCTCCCGGATGGGGGTTGTTGTGTATAGATAACGCTGCTCTACATTCATTTTTGCTGGGTACAAGGTAACATGTTATCTTTACGAATGTTGGTCTAACTGAAGCCAAACGTCACCTCTGTTTCTTTCGGTCTTGTCCGTTTTTTCTCCAAAAGCGCTGTTTATTAAGGAAGTCTTACAGTAATGAAACATTATAGAGAATTATATCATTTAGATATTCCGAATGTGCAATTGGTGTAACTAACAGGAATACTGCTTAATTAGCAGTTAAAAGCTGCCAACGTCAAAGTTTTAGGGCTATATAAGCAGCATGAAAAATGGAGGGGCAAGGGGTTAAGTTACTCGTCACCGGGCCGGTGATGTCGGGTCAGGGGGATGTCACGGGTAGCCCTTTCGCCCAATTTCGTGGCCCTGAGGTGTACAATAAAGGAGAAGGGGAGGAAAGATGATGGTGGAGGTTTGTCTCGTAACGCCACCTGCAATATGTGGCCAGGGAATAGCCGCCGCTGCTGTCCCTGTCCTCCGGGGTGGATGGTAGTAGCAGCTGAGATGTCTCTTCTCCCCACCGGTGGAGCGGGCCCCGGGGAGGATGATGAGAGTAGTAGTAGTAGTGGTAGTAGTAGTAGTGGTAGTAGGTAGTAGGTAGTAGGTAGTAGGTAGTGGTAGTAGGTAGTAGTTAGTAGGTAGTAGGTAGTTAGTAGTAGTAGTCGGCGGCAAGGAAAGGTGGACACAGTCTCTGCGGGTTCAGGGTTTTCTTTACTCACAGTCCTGATGTACTCGGGAGATGTCGGTCTCCACCGTGATGGGCCCCAGCCAATCCTGGATCCGTTGGAGGTCAGAACCGGTACAGTGGATGGTGGGCCTTTCCTCCTTGCGCTTGCTGTTGGATCTCCGTGGCCTGAAGCTTCTTGGGGACCCCAGTTCTTGAAAAGTGTTGTACTTCCGTCCCGTATGCAGGTGTCGCGGGTCCGTTGTCGGGCCTGTCTTAGAACACGACCCCAGTCCCTATGTAGCACTGTGCTCCGGGAACTGTGGGGGCCGGAGGGACATGCAATCCCCTTGACCTGCAGATTTTGGTGGAGAACCTGAAGTGTAATCCGTCCGAGGATTCTGCACCCTGCACTGCGCCGATCCCGAGGGAACAATGTAGCGCTCCCCTCGGCGACCGTATTGACTCCTCCGTCCCACCAGAGTCACTGGTAAAACCAGATTGCTCTCTTCCTTTCCTGCTGGAGAACTCCTAACTGTTGTGTTGTTCCTTTCCCCCCCTGGTTCCCTGTCGCTAGTGGGTGGCAGCCCCCTATGTTTGGTGACTGCCTTAAGACCCAACCCTAGCCGGCCCCCAATGGGGAGGCCAACCTGGTTGTGTGTGTATGAGTTGGTGTGTTGTGGAATCGGTACTGACTTCCCATGGATCCAGGATGAGTACCGCACCTTAAGGGAGGTCTAGTACCCTGTGGCGACTGAAGCCTCAGGGGCGCCACAAAGGCAGCATTCATCTACCTGCCTGCGAACGCCAGTCCATTAGCTGTTTGTACCCTGCATGCTTCACTCGCCTACACACGGACCCACGTGGCCCGCATGCCCACCCAGACCTTGCGCTTGTAGGATCCACCTCACTTAATGAGAGCCTAACAGAGTAATGGAATAGTATTGAGATCAGGTCTTGCTGGGAGTTGTAGTGCTCCCAAAATACAGTATGATGTCTGTATTGTACTCTACGGTCAGCAGCTGATCGGTGCTCCTTATATCGCTGCAGTCCTAATACACCATTTACCTTGGATGACACATTGGGTGAGTTCCTGCAGGCTGAGTGTATAATACCGCCACACTGTGCACATGAGGACATTACACTGCATTGTTTGTATTATTACTTTTATTGTTTGGTGGGAAAATCATTTTGGCTGCTGCGGGTTCTGCATTAGTAATGATGGCGGCTTCTGGGCTTCATCTTTCATTATCATATTCTTTTCTTTGTTCTAAGCAAGAAAAAGACTAAACTGATGAAGAAAAGGTTTATTCTTTGTTTTAGCATGTGTTTAGACCGCGAAAATTATTCTCTCCAGAAGTTGCAGTCCCAGAAACCCCACAGTACAGTCATTGTAAAATGTTTCAAACATCCCCATAACGGAGCGTCATCCGCAGATTCCCCATAACAAAGCGTCATCCGCAGATCCCCCATAACTGAGCGTCATCCGCAGATTCCCCCGTGACGGAGCGTCATCCGCAGGTCCCCCGTGACGGAGCGTCATCCGCAGGTCCCCCGTGACGGAGCGTCATCCGCAGGTCCCCCGTGACGGAGCGTCATCCGCAGGTCCCCCGTGACGGAGCGTCATCCGCAGGTCCCCCGTGACGGAGCGTCATCCGCAGGTCCCCCGTGACGGAGCGTCATCCGCAGGTCCCCCGTGACGGAGCGTCATCCGCAGGTCCCCCGTGACGGAGCGTCATCCGCAGGTCCCCCGTGACGGAGCGTCATCCGCAGGTCCCCCGTGACGGAGCGTCATCCGCAGGTCCCCCGTGACGGAGCGTCATCCGCAGGTCCCCCGTGACGGAGCGTCATCCGCAGGTCCCCCGTGACGGAGCGTCATCCGCAGGTCCCCCGTGACGGAGCGTCATCCGCAGGTCCCCCGTGGCGGAGCGTCATCCGCAGGTCCCCCGTGGCGGAGCGTCATCCGCAGGTCCCCCGTGGCGGAGCGTCATCCGCAGGTCCCCCGTGGCGGAGCGTCATCCGCAGGTCCCCCGTGGCGGAGCGTCATCCGCAGGTCCCCCGTGGCGGAGCGTCATCCGCAGGTCCCCCGTGGCGGAGCGTCATCCGCAGGTCCCCCGTGGCGGAGCGTCATCCGCAGGTCCCCCGTGGCGGAGCGTCATCCGCAGGTCCCCCGTGGCGGAGCGTCATCCGCAGGTCCCCCGTGGCGGCGCGTCATCCGCAGGTCCCCCGTGGCGGCGCGTCATCCGCAGGTCCCCCGTGGCGGCGCGTCATCCGCAGGTCCCCCGTGGCGGCGCGTCATCCGCAGGTCCCCCGTGGCGGCGCGTCATCCGCAGGTCCCCCGTGGCGGCGCGTCATCCGCAGGTCCCCCGTGGCGGCGCGTCATCCGCAGGTCCCCCGTGGCGGCGCGTCATCCGCAGGTCCCCCGTGGCGGCGCGTCATCCGCAGGTCCCCCGTGGCGGCGCGTCATCCGCAGGTCCCCCGTGGCGGCGCGTCATCCGCAGGTCGCCCGTGGCGGCGCGTCATCCGCAGGTCGCCCGTGGCGGCGCGTCATCCGCAGGTCCCCCGTGGCGGCGCGTCATCCGCAGGTCCCCCGTGGCGGCGCGTCACCCGCAGGTCCCCCGTGGCGGCGCGTCACCCGCAGGTCCCCCGTGGCGGCGCGTCACCCGCAGGTCCCCCGTGGCGGCGCGTCACCCGCAGGTCCCCCGTGGCGGCGCGTCACCCGCAGGTCCCCCGTGGCGGCGCGTCACCCGCAGGTCCCCCGTGGCGGCGCGTCACCCGCAGGTCCCCCGTAGCGGCGCGTCACCCGCAGGTCCCCCATAACGGAGCGTCACCCGCAGGTTCCCCACAGACCCCAAAAGTAAAGCTTTGTAATAAATTCACTATTCGATGCTTTGGGGACCGCGTTGGATGAACCCCAACACTTCTTCTTCCTTTCTCTTCCTTCGCAGGTTCGTTCAGACGCTGATACACGTTTTGAAGGGGAACATCGGCACCGGTCTGCTCGGTCTGCCCCTCGCTATGAAAAATGCAGGAATTTTGGTGAGTCCTCCTCCGCCCTCCTCCGTCGCTCCCTGTAATAAAGCTCACAATCAGCCTGTGGAATAATGCCCCATTGTGGTGTACGGAGCCCGCCATCTCCTAATCAGCCCTTTCTATACCGGGAATTATCGGCTTTTTCTGCCTTGATTTTTCATTGTAACCCTGACAATGTAGTAAAGAATTTTTCCAGGAGCCGGTGCTTCTGCCTAAAAATCTCTATACTAAAAATTCAGAGCCCGCATTTCAGCACCGTGTCTTTTTAGGCATATTTACGTCTTAAATATGTTGCATTAACTTTTTTTTTTTTAGTTTTTACATAGCCCTAAATTGCTTACAAAGATTTAATAAATATCATTTTAGTTCCCTTCAGCCACCACTAGAGGGAGCTAATGCATACTGTTAATACATTGAATTCAATAGTAACAGTGTATGCAAAGGGCTCCAGAGCTCCCTCTAGTGTTGGCTGCAAGCTATGTGTCAGAAAAAAATGATGATAATCTATGTTAAAGGGGTTATTGAAGTTTTTTTTCACTTAAATGCATAGAATTGAGGCTAAAATTCATTTTTGCTAATGGTTTTCATTAAACATTTTGCAACACGTTTGTGTTACGCTCACTGCTTAATATGGTGAAGTGGCGAGCTAAAGTGATCCCACTGGACCATAGAGGGACCATGGACCTACCCTTTTAGTGGGAGGGGCTTGATTAAGTGCCCACCACAAGGCAGACGTCAGGTGCTACTCCCAGTGCAGAGTCCGGGACTGTGGCAGCTGACCTCCACAGCAGGGACGGGCTCAGAAGCAGGTGGCACGGCCGGGATGGACAGGCAGAGTCACAAGTGGCGTGAGCCACCAGGATAGCCGAGGCTGGAGGCACGGCCGGGGTGGACAGGTACAGTCTCTGGTGTGGCATGAGCCACCGGGATAGCCGACGCTGGAGGCACGGCTGGGGTGGACAGGCACAGTCTCTGGTGGGGCGTAAGCCACCGGGATAGCCAAGGCTGGAGGCACGGCCGGGGTGGACAGGTACAGTCACTGGTGTGGCGTGAGCCACCGGGATAGCCAAGGCTGGAGGCATGGCCGGGGTGGACAGGTACAGTCTCTGGTGTGGCATGAGCCACCGGGATAGCCGAGGCTGGAGGCACGGCGGGGGTGGACAGGTATAGTCTCTGGTGTGGCATGAGCCACCGGGATAGCCGACGCTGGAGGCACGGCTGGGGTGGACAGGCACAGTCTCTGGTGGTGGGGCGTAAGCCACCGGGATAGCCAAGGCTGGAGGCACGGTCGGGGTGGACAGGTACAGTCACTGGTGTGGCGTGAGCCACCGGGATAGCCAAGGCTGGAGGCACGGCCGGGGTGGACAGGTACAGTCTCTGGTGTGGTATGAGCCACCGGGATAGCCGAGGCTGGAGGCACGGCCGGGGTGGACAGGCACAGTCTCTGGTGGAGCGTAAGCCACCGGGATAGCCGAGGCTGGAGGCACGGCCGGGGTGGACAGGCACAGTCTCTGGTGGAGCGTAAGCCACCGGGATAGCCAAGGCTGGAGGCACGGCCAGGGTGGACAGACAGTCTCTGGTGTGGTGTAAGCCACCGGGATAGCCGAGGCTGGAGGCACGGCCGGGGTGGACAGGCACAGTCTCTGGTGGGGCGTAAGCCACCGGGATAGCCGAGGCTGGAGGCACGGCTGGGGTGGACAGGCACAGTCTCTGGTGGGGCGTAAGCCACCGGTATAGCCGAGGCTGGAGGCACGGCCGGGGTGGACAGGTACAGTCTCTGGTGTGGCATGAGCCACCGGGATAGCCGAGGCTGGAGGCACGGCCAGGGTGGACAGACAGTCTCTGGTGTGGTGTAAGCCACCGGGATAGCCGAGGCTGGAGGCACGGCCGGGGTGGACAGGCACAGTCTCTGGTGGGGCGTAAGCCACCGGGATAGCCGAGGCTGGAGGCACGGCTGGGGTGGACAGGCACAGTCTCTGGTGGGGCGTAAGCCACCGGTATAGCCGAGGCTGGAGGCACGGCCGGGGTGGACAGGTACAGTCTCTGGTGTGGCATGAGCCACCGGGATAGCCGAGGCTGGAGGCACGGCCGGGGTGGACAGGCACAGTCTCTGGTGTGGTGTAAGCCACCGGGATAGCCGAGGCTGGAGGCACGGCCGGGGTGGACAGGCACAGTCTCTGGTGTGGTGTAAACCACCGGGATAGCCGAGGCTGGAGGCACGGCCGGGGTGGACAGGCACAGTCTCTGGTGGAGCGTAAGCCACCGGGATAGCCAAGGCTGGAGGCACGGCCAGGGTGGACAGACAGTCTCTGGTGTGGTGTAAGCCACCGGGATAGCCGAGGCTGGAGGCACGGCCAGGGTGGACAGGCACAGTCTCTGGTGGAGCGTAAGCCACCGGGATAGCCGAGGCTGGAGGCACGGCCGGGGTGGACAGGCACAGTCTCTGGTTGGGCGTAAGCCACCGGGATAGCCGAGGCTGGAGGCATGGCCGGGGTGGACAGGTACAGTCTCTGGTGTGGCATGAGCCACCGGGATAGCCGAGGCTGGAGGCACGGCCGGGGTGGACAGGCACAGTCTCTGGTGTGGCGTAAGCCACCGGGATAGCCGAGGCTGGAGGCACGGCCGGGGTGGACAGGCACAGTCTCTGGTGGAGCGTAAGCCACCGGGATAGCCAAGGCTGGAGGCACAGCCAGGGTGGACAGACACAGTCTCTGGTGTGGTGTAAACCACCGGGATAGTCTAGGCTGGAGGCACGGCCGGGGTGGACAGGCACAGTCTCTGGTGTGGTGTAAACCACCGGGATAGTCGAGGCTGGAGGCACGGCCAGGGTGGACAGACACAGTCTCACAGTCTCTGATGTGGCGTGAGCCACCGGAGTTGCTGAGGCGGGACGCACGGCCAGGGCAGACAGGCACGGTCTTCTGTTGTGGCGTAAGCCACCGGAGTAGCTCAGGCTGACGGCACGCCAGGGTGGACAGACAGTCTTTGGTGTGGAGGAAGCCACCGGGGTAGCTGAGGGAAATAGTGCACTGTAAGGAACAGCGTACAGGGGGACCTGACAACTAGCTGGCTAGGACACAGGAACACTAGCTAACTAGCCATGTTGATCAGGCTACTCCCCTAGTGGAAGCTGGCCTTATGTACCTAGTGCCTTTCAGCAATAGGCTGAGAGTAATTTCCTGGGAGCAACGCTCCGGCCCTTTAAGAAAGAAGTAGTGGCGTGCACGCCCCACGAACATTCCCGGGAACATACACACACAAGCCCCGGGAGGGGGAAGCAGGGAGCGCACAGGTGGAGGAGAAAGATGCTGGACACCATGTGTGCACTGACCGTGGCGGTGAGTTGGAAGCATCCCCGTGGGAGGAGGAGAGCGGGGAGCGCAGGGATGCCAGCGCTAGAGTTTACTTTCTACAGCCTCCTTTTTGCATTGTTTACTGCTGGCTACAGAATGAGTTAATCCTTCAGTCACTCACAATGCAAAATTTTTACTGAATCCCAATCGCAAAAATGATTTTTAGTACCAATTACATGCAAATCAGTAAAAAAAAAAAAATAATAATAAATAAAATTAAAAAAGTCACTTTAAGAATTCAAAAACCAAACAACAATGTGATATTTACTTTATAGCGATTAATCTGATATTTAAAGCTGGTCACCTACCCACTGGATAGGAGGTAGCTGTCCGATTGGTGGGGATATAGCCAAAGAGATTTCCGTCAGGCACAAGAATTGGGTGGTCTTGGGTTCCCTTGTTGATTGAAGCACGTGAAGCGCAGGATGTTTGGGGTTGTTGTTATGATGGAAGATGAACCTACGCCCCCAGTTTTAACTCTTTTGTAGCCTCTAACAGGTTTTCGTCTAGGATTGCCCTGTATTTAGTTCCATCCATTTTTCCATCACCTCTGACCAGCTTCCCTTCTTCTGCTGAGGAAAAGCCTCCCAACAGCAGGATGCAGCCTCCACCATGTGTGACGGTGGGGATGGTGTTTTCAGGGTGATGTCCAACGTTAGTATATAGTGATTTGCATTTAGCACAAAAAGTTCTCCTTTGGTGTCGTCTGACCAGATCTCCTTCTTCCATAAGCTTGCTGTGTCCCCCATACCCATCCTTTGTTGTGATTGTAGGGCACCAATTTTTTTGAAATTAAATCACCCCCCTTTTTGCCCCATTAAAAAGAAAGAATTAAAAAATACACATTGTGTATCGCTATAAAAATAAATTAATCCAATGTGCAATTGTAACGCACTTGGAATTTTTTTTTTTTAGCCGCTTTCCAGCACATCGCATGATAAAATAAATGGTGTCATTCAAAAGTACAACTCATCCTGCAAAAGACAAGCTGTCATACGGCTATGGAGATGGGGAAAAAAAAAAAAAGTTTGGCTCTTGGAGAAATGGAAGGAAAAAAACCGAAAAATAGCCCAGTTATGAAGGGGTTAAAATGACTTTATTGCGGTAATATGATACAAACCGAGTTGATATTGCTATACACTGCTGATATATACACTGTCTTGTGTTTGATTTTCATTCCTCCTAGTTGGGACCCGTCAGTCTGGTATTTTTTGGCGTCGTCTCCATTCACTGTATGAACGTATTGGTTCGCTGCAGCCATTTTTTATGCCAAAGGTAAGGAACGACGCACTGTGTGCAAAATTATTAGGCTATTTGGATTTTTAACTATTTGGATATAGTAATATGGCCGTCCTGCTCCTCAGTGTGATATAGTAATATATATAGTAATAGGGCCGCTCTTCTCCTCAGTGTGATATAGTAATATATATATATATATATATATATATATATATATATATATATATAGTAATATGGCCGCCCTTCTCCTCAGTGTGATATAGTAATATGGCCGCCCTTCTCCTCAGTGTGATATAGTAATATGGCCGCCCTTCTCCTCAGTGTGATATAGTAATATGGCCGCCCTTCTCCTCAGTGTGATATAGTAATATGGCCGCCCTTCTCCTCAGTGTGATCTAGTAATGTGGCCGCCTCTCTCCTCAGTGTGATATAGTAATGTGGCCGCCCTTCTCCTCAGTGTGATATAGTAATATATATATAGTAATGTGGCCGCCCTTCTCCTCAGTGTGATATAGTAATATGGCCGCCCTTCTCCTCAGTGTGATATAGTAATATGGCCGCCCTTCTCCTCAGTGTGATATAGAAATGTGGCCGCCCTTCTCCTCAGTGTGATATAGTAATATGGCCGCCCTTCTCCTCAGTGTGATATAGTAATATGGCCGCCCTTCTCCTCAGTGTGATATAGTAATATATATATATATAGTAATATGGCCGCCCTTCTCCTCAGTGTGATATAGAAATGTGGCCGCCTCTCTCCTCAGCGTGATATAGTAATGTGTCCGCCCTTCTCCTCAGTGTGATATAGAAATGTGGCCGCCCTTCTCCTCAGTGTGATATAGTAATATGGCCGCCCTTCTCCTCAGTGTGATATAGTAATATGGCCGCCCTTCTCCTCAGTGTGATATAGTAATATGGCCGCCCTTCTCCTCAGTGTGATATAGAAATGTGGCCGCCCTTCTCCTCAGTGTGATATAGTAATATGGCCGCCCTTCTCCTCAGTGTGATATAGTAATATGGCCGCTCTTCTCCTCAGTGTGATATAGTAATATGGCCGCCCTTCTCCTCAGTGTGATATAGTAATGTGTCCGCCCTTCTCCTCAGTGTGATATAGTAATATGGCCGCCCTTCTCCTCAGTGTGATATAGTAATATGGCCGCCCTTCTCCTCAGTGTGATATAGTAATGTGGCCGCTCTTCTCCTCAGTGTGATATAGTAATATGGCCGCCCTTCTCCTCAGTGTGATATAGTAATATGGCCGCCCTTCTCCTCAGTGTGATATAGTAATATGGCCGCCCTTCTCCTCAGTGTAATATAGTAATATGGCCGCCTCTCTCCTCAGTGTGATATAGTAATGTGGCCGCCCTTCTCCTCAGTGTGATATAGTAATATGGCCGCCCTTCTCCTCAGTGTGATATAGTAATATGGCCGCTCTTCTCCTCAGTGTGATATAGTAATATGGCCGCTCTTCTCCTCAGTGTGATATAGTAATATGGCCGCTCTTCTCCTCAGTGTGATATAGTAATGTGTCCGCCCTTCTCCTCAGTGTGATATAGTAATATGGCCGTCCTTCTCCTCAGTGTGATATAGTAATGTGGCCGCTCTTCTCCTCAGTGTGATATAGTAATATGGCCGCCCTTCTCCTCAGTGTGATATAGTAATGTGTCCGCCCTTCTCCTCAGTGTGATATAGTAATATGACCGCCCTTCTCCTCAGTGTGATATAGTAATGTGTCCGCCCTTCTCCTCAGTGTGATATAGTAATATGGCCGCCCTTCTCCTCAGTGTGATATAGTAATATGGCCGCTCTTCTCCTCAGTGTGATATAGTAATATGGCCGCCCTTCTCCTCAGTGTGATATAGTAATATATATATATATATATAGCAAGCCATGGAGAAAAAGACATGGATCGCACATCCCAAAAATACATTGATCTAAAAGCCGCTAGGCAAAAATTTAATATAGTAATGTAATGTAATGTAGTAAAATATAGTAATATGGCCGCCTCTCTCCTCAGTGTGATATAGTAATGTGGCCGCCCTTCTCCTCAGTGTGATATAGAAATGTGGCCGCCCTTCTCCTCAGTGTGATATAGTAATATGGCCGCCCTTCTCCTCAGTGTGATATAGTAATGTGTCCGCCCTTCTCCTCAGTGTAATATAGTAATATGGCCGCCCTTTTCCTCAGTGTGATATAGTAATGTGTCCGCCCTTCTCCTCAGTGTGATATAGTAATGTGTCCGCCCTTCTCCTCAGTGTGATATAGTAATGTGTCCGCCCTTCTCCTCAGTGTGATATAGTAATGTGTCCGCCCTTCTCCTCAGTGTGATATAGTAATATGACCGCCCTTCTCCTCAGTGTGATATAGTAATGTGTCCGCCCTTCTCCTCAGTGTGATATAGTAATGTGTCCGCCCTTCTCCTCAGTGTGATATAGTAATGTGTCCGCCCTTCTCCTCAGTGTGATATAGTAATATGGCCGCCCTTCTCCTCAGTGTGATATAGTAATATGGCCGCCCTTCTCCTCAGTGTGATATAGTAATGTGTCCGCCCTTCTCCTCAGTGTGATATAGTAATATATATATATATATATAGCAAGCCATGGAGAAAAAGACATGGATCGCACATCCCAAAAATACATTGATCTAAAAGCCGCTAGGCAAAAATTTAATATAGTAATGTAATGTAATGTAGTAAAATATAGTAATATGGCCGCCTCTCTCCTCAGTGTGATATAGTAATGTGGCCGCCCTTCTCCTCAGTGTGATATAGAAATGTGGCCGCCCTTCTCCTCAGTGTGATATAGTAATATGGCCGCCCTTCTCCTCAGTGTGATATAGTAATGTGTCCGCCCTTCTCCTCAGTGTAATATAGTAATATGGCCGCCCTTCTCCTCAGTGTGATATAGTAATGTGTCCGCCCTTCTCCTCAGTGTGATATAGTAATGTGTCCGCCCTTCTCCTCAGTGTGATATAGTAATGTGTCCGCCCTTCTCCTCAGTGTGATATAGTAATGTGTCCGCCCTTCTCCTCAGTGTGATATAGTAATATGGCCGCCCTTCTCCTCAGTGTGATATAGTAATATGGCCGCCCTTCTCCTCAGTGTGATATAGTAATGTGTCCGCCCTTCTCCTCAGTGTGATATAGTAATATATATATATATATATAGCAAGCCATGGAGAAAAAGACATGGATCGCACATCCCAAAAATACATTGATCTAAAAGCCGCTAGGCAAAAATTTAATATAGTAATGTAATGTAATGTAGTAAAATATAGTAATATGGCCGCCTCTCTCCTCAGTGTGATATAGTAATGTGGCCGCCCTTCTCCTCAGTGTGATATAGAAATGTGGCCGCCCTTCTCCTCAGTGTGATATAGTAATATGGCCGCCCTTCTCCTCAGTGTGATATAGTAATGTGTCCGCCCTTCTCCTCAGTGTAATATAGTAATATTGCCGCCCTTTTCCTCAGTGTGATATAGTAATGTGTCCGCCCTTCTCCTCAGTGTGATATAGTAATGTGTCCGCCCTTCTCCTCAGTGTGATATAGTAATGTGTCCGCCCTTCTCCTCAGTGTGATATAGTAATATGGCCGCCCTTTTCCTCAGTGTGATATAGTAATATGGCCGCCCTTCTCCTCAGTGTGATATAGTAATATGGCCGCTCTTCTCCTCAGTGTGATATAGTAATATGGCCGCCCTTCTCCTCAGTGTGATATAGTAATATATATATATATATATATATATAGCAAGCCATGGAGAAAAAGACATGGATCGCACATCCCAAAAATACATTGATCTAAAAGCCGCTAGGCAAAAATTTAATATAGTAATGTAATGTAATGTAGTAAAATATAGTAATATGGCCGCCTCTCTCCTCAGTGTGATATAGTAATGTGGCCGCCCTTCTCCTCAGTGTGATATAGAAATGTGGCCGCCCTTCTCCTCAGTGTGATATAGTAATATGGCCGCCCTTCTCCTCAGTGTGATATAGTAATGTGTCCGCCCTTCTCCTCAGTGTAATATAGTAATATGGCCGCCCTTTTCCTCAGTGTGATATAGTAATGTGTCCGCCCTTCTCCTCAGTGTGATATAGTAATGTGTCCGCCCTTCTCCTCAGTGTGATATAGTAATGTGTCCGCCCTTCTCCTCAGTGTGATATAGTAATATGACCGCCCTTCTCCTCAGTGTGATATAGTAATGTGTCCGCCCTTCTCCTCAGTGTGATATAGTAATGTGTCCGCCCTTCTCCTCAGTGTGATATAGTAATGTGGCCGCCCTTCTCCTCAGTGTGATATAGTAATGTGGCCGCCCTTCTCCTCAGTGTGATATAGTAATGTGTCCGCCCTTCTCCTCAGTGTGATATAGTAATGTGTCCGCCCTTCTCCTCAGTGTGATATAGTAATATGACCGCCCTTCTCCTCAGTGTGATATAGTAATGTGTCCGCCCTTCTCCTCAGTGTGATATAGTAATATGTCCGCCCTTCTCCTCAGTGTGATATAGTAATGTGGCCGCCCTTCTCCTCAGTGTGATATAGTAATATGGCCGCCCTTCTCCTCAGTGTGATATAGTAATATGGCCGCCCTTCTCCTCAGTGTGATATAGTAATATGGCCGCCCTTCTCCTCAGTGTGATATAGAAATGTGACCGCCCTTCTCCTCAGTGTGATATAGTAATATGGCCGCACTTCTCCTCAGTGTGATATAGAAATATATATATATATATATATATATATATATATATATATATATATATATATATATATATATATATATATATATATATATATATATATATATATATATGGCCGCCCTTCTCCTCAGTGTGATATAGAAATGTGGCCGCCCTTCTCCTCAGTGTGATATAGAAATGTGGCCGCCCTTCTCCTCAGTGTGATATAGAAATGTGGCCGCCCTTCTCCTCAGTGTGATATAGTAATATGGCCGCCCTTCTCCTCAGTGTGATATAGTAATGTGGCCGCCTCTCTCCTCAGTGTGATATAGAAATGTGGCCGCCCTTCTCCTCAGTGTGATATAGAAATGTGGCCGCCCTTCTCCTCAGTGTGATATAGTAATATGGCCGCCCTTCTCCTCAGTGTGATATAGTTATATGGCCGCCCTTCTCCTCAGTGTGATATGGTAATATGGCCGCTCTTCTCCTCAGTGTGATATAGTAATATGGCCGCCCTTCTCCTCAGTGTGATATAGTAATATGGCCGCCCTTCTCCTCAGTGTGATATAGTAATGTGTCCGCCCTTCTCCTCAGTGTGATATAGTAATATGGCCGCCCTTCTCCTCAGTGTGATATAGTAATGTGGCCGCCCTTCTCCTCAGTGTGATATAGTAATATATATATATAGTAATATGGCCGCCCTTCTCCTCAGTGTGATATAGTATTATGGCCGCCCTTCTCCTCAGTGTGATATAGTAATATATATATATATAGTAATGTTTCCGCCCTTCTCCTCAGTGTGATATAGTAATATGGCCGCCCTTCTCCTCAGTGTGATATAGTAATGTTTCCGCCCTTCTCCTCAGTGTGATATAGTAATATGGCCGCCCTTCTCCTCAGTGTGATATAGAAATGTGACCGCCCTTCTCCTCAGTGTGATATAGTAATATGGCCGCCCTTCTCCTCAGTGTGATATAGTAATATGGCCGCCCTTCTCCTCAGTGTGATATAGTAATATGGCCGCCCTTCTCCTCAGTGTGATATAGTAATGTGGCCGCCCTTCTCCTCAGTGTGATATAGTAATGTGGCCGCCCTTCTCCTCAGTGTGATATAGTAATATGGCCGCCCTTCTCCTCAGTGTGATATAGTAATATGGCCGCCCTTCTCCTCAGTGTGATGTAGTAATGTTTCCGCCCTTCTCCTCAGTGTGATATAGTAATATGGCCGCCCTTCTCCTCAGTGTGATATAGAAATGTGACCGCCCTTCTCCTCAGTGTGATATAGTAATATGGCCGCCCTTCTCCTCAGTGTGATATAGTAATATGGCCGCCCTTCTCCTCAGTGTGATATAGTAATATGGCCGCCCTTCTCCTCAGTGTGATATAGTAATGTGTCCGCCCTTCTCCTCAGTGTGATATAGTAATATGACCGCCCTTCTCCTCAGTGTGATATAGTAATGTGTCCGCCCTTCTCCTCAGTGTGATATAGTAATATGGCCGCCCTTCTCCTCAGTGTGATATAGTAATGTGGCCGCCCTTCTCCTCAGTGTGATATAGTAATATGGCCGCCCTTCTCCTCAGTGTGATATAGTAATGTGGCCGCCCTTCTCCTCAGTAACAGCCATAAGATTCATCGTGGAGCCTGTCTGCTTCTTCTGCCACAGCCCCAGACACTGCACAGAGACAGGACTGTTCGTCTTCATCGTAAATCCTTGATGTAAGAAGGAATCACAAGTTCTCAGTAGGGTTTATCTCTGCTGAGGATGAGGCCAGGTCATTATTCTTCGTGTTTAAGGCCTTTTAATGGCCCTGAGCAGTGGAGACTTCGATGCCACAATGGAGCCTTGTCCTACAGAAATATCAAGGTTTTCTTGAAAGCTGCAGACCTTTTCTTACATCACTGCTGGACGAAAGTGTCTTCTAACAAGTGTAGGAGGTTTGGGAAGTGATTTTGAGTCCTTGTTCAACCCGAAAAGGTCCAA
Organism: Anomaloglossus baeobatrachus; assembly: GCF_048569485.1. Lineage (NCBI taxonomy): Eukaryota > Metazoa > Chordata > Amphibia > Anura > Aromobatidae > Anomaloglossus > Anomaloglossus baeobatrachus. Next base: position 780,612,034 of record NC_134354.1, on the reverse strand, counting down.
TTAGCTCATCTGAAACAATCCCAGCCTATAGGTGTGCCCACCTCCCCCGAGCTGTGGTGTGAGTAGAAGTGGAGGTCTGTGCCATGGTCCTCCATCAGGTCCGTCAGGATTTGCTCTCATCTCATCAGTCAATGAAACCTGTGATCAATATGTAGCAGATATTTCTTGGCCCAGTCCTGATGTTTTCACTTCTGTGCTTTGCTCAGTGGTGGTCAGGTTCAGCCTCCTCACATCAGTTGTGTCTCTGAACACTGAACACCTTGTACTTCTGCGTCTTGCTCAGTGGTGATCGGGTTCAGCCTCCTCACCTCAGCTGTGCCTTTGAGCACTGAACATCTTGTACTTCTGCTTCTTGCTCAGTGGTGATCAGGTTCAGCCTCCTCACCTCAGCTGTGCCTCTGAGCACTGAACATCTTGTACTTCTGCTTCTTGCTCAGTGGTGATCGGGTTCAGCCTCCTCACCTCAGCTGTGCCTTTGAGCACTGAACATCTTGTACTTCTGCTTCTTGCTCAGTGGTGGTCAGGTTCAGCCTCCTCACCTCAGCTGTGCCTCTGAGCACTGAACACCTTGTACTTCTGTGTCTTGCTCAGTGGTGGTTGGGTTCAGCCTCCTCACATCAGCTGTATTCTCTGAGCACTGAACACCTTGTACTTCTGCGTCTTGCTCAGTGGTGGTTGGGTTCAGCCTCCTCACCCCAGCTGTGTATCTGAGCACTGAACACTTTGTAGTTCTGCTTCTTGCTCAGTGGTGATCGGGTTCAGCCTCCTCACCTCAGCTGTGCCTCTGAGCACTGAACACCTTCTACTTCTGCGTCTTGCTCAGTGGTGGTTGGGTTCAGCCTCCTCACATCAGCTGTATTCTCTGAGCACTGAACACCTTGTACTTCTGCGTCTTGCTCAGTGGTTGTCGGGCTCAGCCTCACCCCGGCCGAGTCTCTGAGCACTGAAGTTTATACAGTGTGTAGATGGAAAATATGCATAATGTGATGATCTGGTCACAATCCTCACTGTCTGATAATTCCGCACACCATGTCTGTATTGGGGGGACACAGAGGTCTGACCTTAAAATCGTAAATGTCTATGAGGAAATACGCCTTCAATTTTTTTCTAGTGTTTATTGGTATATAAATACCCACAGTGATGAGCAATGGAGTCCTTACCGGGGTGTTCAGTATTTTTTTTGGAAGTCAGAGGTGACAGTCCTTCATGTATTCTTCCTAGTTTTGATCTGTTTATTACCATCTGATGCTTCTTTAGCTCTTGCCGGTCACTATTTTATGTGCTTGTTATTACTTTTATATATATGTTAATGTCGTTTTAGGTACAAAAAAGCAAATTTAGGCTACAGTGAAACAGTCGGGCTAGCCCTGGAGGTGGGACCTGTGAAATGCCTCCAGCAACATGCTACGGCTGGAAAGTAAGTCTGCAGCCCAGCCAACATGGCAAGACGTGTATAACTGATGTTATAAGGGCAGGACGCATATATACAGTTCAAACCAGAAGTTTCCCTCCACGCTCTATAAAGACACACCTGCAGGTTTTTCCCTCCACGCTCTATAAAGACACATCTGCAGGTTTTTCCGTCCGCTCTCTATAAAGACTCTACTGCAGGTTTTCCCCTCCACTCTCTATAAAGACTCATCTGCAGGTTTTTCCCTCCACTCTCTATAAAGACACATCTGCATGTTTTTCCCTCCGCTTTCTATACAGACACATCTGCATGGTTTTCCCTCCGCTCTCTATACAGACACATCTGCAGGTTTTTCCCTCCGCTCGCTATACAGCCACACCTGCACAGGTTTTTAGCTCCGCTATTTATAAAGACACATCTGCAGGTTTTTCCCTCCGCTCTCTATAAAGACACATCTGCAGGTTTTTTTACTATCTGAAATGAAATCAGAATAAACCTTTCCCGTTTTAGGTCAATTAGAAACCAAAATTATTTATATTTAGCAAATGCTAGTAGGACAGCCCATATGATGATGTCATGTCTTTGGAAGCTTCTGATAGGTTTATTGGCAACATCTGAGTTAATTAGACACACACCTGTGGATGTATTTAATGCACACCTGGAACACACTGCTTCTTTGTGTAGCATCATGGGAAAGTCAAAAGAAATCAGCCAAGATCTCAGGAAGAGAATTGTGGACTTGCACAAGTCTGGTTTATCCTTGGGTGCAATTTCCAGATACCTGAAGATGCCTCGTTCATCTGTACAAACAATTATACACAAGTACAACAAGCTGGGAATGTCCAGCCATCAGACCGCTCAGGAATAACACGGCTTCTGTGCACCAGAGATGAACGTGCTTTGGTCAGACATGTGCAGATCAACCCAGGAACAAAAGCAAAAGACCTTGTGAAGATACTGGCGGAAGCTGGTAAGATTGTGTCATTGTCCACAGTGACACGAGTCCTGTATCAACATGGGCTGAAAGGCCGCTCTGCCAGGAAGAAGCCATTACCCCAAAAGAAACAGAAAAAAGCCAGATTAATGTTTGCAAATGTACACAGGAACAAAGACCATAATTTTTGTGGTGACAAAACTAAAATTGAACTGTTTGGCCATAATGACCATCATTACGTTTGGAGAAAAAAGGGAGAAGGTTTGAAGCCTAAGAACATCATCCCGACTATGACACACGGGCGGCAGCATCATGTTGTGGGGTTGTTTTGCTGCAGGAGGGACTGGTGACTTCACAAAATAGATGGCATCATGAGGAAAGAGGGTTATGTGGCAATACTGAAGAACATCTCAAGACATCAGCCAGGAACTTAAAGCTTGGGCGGAAATGGGTCTTCCAAATGGACAATGACCCGAAGCTACTGCCAAACTGGTTACAAAGTGGCTTAAGGATAACAAAGCCAATGTTTTGGAGTGGCCATCATAAAGCCGTGATCTCAATCCTATGGAAAATTAATGGTCAAAACTGAAAAGGCCATTGCGAGTGGCGACCTAGACACATGGCTCAGATACACCAGATGTGTCAGGAGGAATCGGCCCAAATTCCACCAACTATTGTGAGATCTAAAAATGGGAAAGGTTTATTCTGATTTCATGTCAGCTAGTGAGAAAAACCTGAAGATGTGTCTTTATAGAGAGCTTCATACAGAATATTGGGCCCCACATAGCCCTCCATGCAGAATAATGGACCCCATATACAGTGCTGGCCTAAAGTATTGGCACCCCTGTAATTCTGTAAGAGAATACTTAGTTTCTTCCTGAAAATGATTGCAATCACAAATTCTTTGGTATTATCTTCATTTAATTTGTCTTCAATGAAAAAAAAAATAAATGTCAAAAAGCCAAATTGGATATAATTCCACACCAATCATAAAAAAGGGGGTGGAAAAAGTATTGGCACTGATTGAAAATCACGTGATGCTTCTGTAATTTGTGTAATAACAGCTCCTGTAACTTACCTGTGGCACCTAACAGGTGTTGGCAATAATAAATCACACTTGCAGCCAGTTGACATGGAGTAAAGTTGACTCAACCTCTGTCCTGTGTCCTTGTGTGCACCACATTGAGCATGGAGAAAAGAAAGAAGACCAAAGAACTGTCTGAGGACTTGAGAATCCAAATTGTGAGGAAGCATGAGCAATCTCAAGGCTACAAGTCCATCTCCAAAGACCTGAAAGTTCCTGTGTCTACGGTGCGCAGTGTCATCAAGAAGTGTAAAGCCCATGGCACTGTGGCTAACCTCCCTAGATGTGGAAGGAAAAGGAAAATTGACGAGAGATTTCAACGCAAGATTGTGCGGATGGTGGATAAAGAACCTCGACTAACATCCAAACAAGTTCAAGCTGCCCTGCAGTCCGAGGGTACAACAGTGTCAACCCGTACTATCCGTCAGCGTCTGAATGAGAAGGGACTGTATGGTAGGATACCCAGGAAGACCTCACTTCTTATCCCGAGACATAACAAGCCAGGCTGGAGTTTGCCAAAACTTACCTGAGAAAGACTAAAACGTTTTGGAAGAATGTTCTCTGGTCAGATGAGACAAAAGTAGAGCTTTTTGGGAAAAGCCATCAACATAGAGTTTACAGGAAAAAAGAAAGAGGCATTCAAAAAAAAGAACACGGTCCCTACAGTCAAACATGGCGGAGGTTCC
>NC_134354.1:780587919-780602919 GCF_048569485.1 Anomaloglossus baeobatrachus | reverse complement strand
TGCGTGTGTATAGATATATAATATGTGTATAGATATATATATATGGACACACACACACACCTAGTATATTATATATAATATATATATTTATATACATATATTTATATAATATATATATATATATGGGGACACACACACACACCTAGTATATTATATATATGTATATATATATATATATATATATATATATAATTATTTTTTTTTATTTACTTATTGACTTTATTGTGTGTGTGTGTGTGTGTGTGTGTGTGTATATAATATATGTATTTTTTTTTATCTATTTAAGTCTCCTTAGCCAATCACATCGGCATGGTAAGCACAAAGCCCTCCTCCAATCTCCTGCTGTTCAGTGCTGCTGACCTCAGAAAAACTAACGAAATATAGTGCAGACTAGCAGAGTAATTGATAACCAAAAAAAGATTTTAAAATACTCACAAGCGCGAGGTATTAAGATTCAATTAGAATTTCATTAGAAGGAACAAGCAGCATACCAATTCAAGAACGACTTTGGGTTTCGCCTGATGGCTTCTTCCTGGGGCTGATTCAAAGAAGAAGCTTTCAAGCGAAACTCGGGATCATGCTTGTATTTTCACGCTGCTTGTTCCTTTTAATGCAATCTTAATACTTTGCTCTTCTGAGTATAGTAAAATCCTTTCTTGGGCATCAATTACCCAACTGGGCTGCACTTTGCTTTTTCAGAGGTCATCTTCACCAAATACAGGGACATTGGAGATGGGTTTTGTGCTTGTCGCGCTGATGGGTTTATCTTCCACCTAAAGGACAGGAATTCTCTTTCTTGAGCAATCTTTGGTGCGTTTGTGCTTGACTATCGTCTGATCACATGCAATGCATTTATTTTTTATGAAGCGTAATTTTGCAGATGTATTTGGCATCTATGATTACATGTTGTTTTGTACCGTTCATATCCAAAGCTGCTGAAGTCGTGGGTTCTGTGCATTTGTGTCCTCACTTGATCCCTTGTTTTTTTCTACCAGGAATCTTGTAGATTTTGCCCTGGTGGCCACACAGCTGGGGTTCTGCAGCGTCTACTTTGTCTTCCTGGCTGAGAACGTGAAGCAGGTGAGTATCCCACGCAGGGCGCCAATATTCACTTCAGAACTATTGACATTCAATGTAAATTACTCAACATCCGTCATCAGCGATTGATTGTTTGTATAACCACATGATTGAGTTTTTTTAAGGCGCTAATATCAGGTGAAACCAAAAACTGACCAGCACCTTCTCACAGAAAGAGGCAAGTGTGAACCAGTGCAAGCTGCTGTGACTACTATTTATAATATATTTTTTGTAAATTCTAGTCTAACAGGACCAGGAACCGACCCAATTCTCATGCTTTGAAAGTGAGAGGTTGTACATTATTAGTATTCTACCTGCACTTAACATGCTGGATCTTCCTTTCCCTCCCAGCATGCAATGCTTTTGTCCAGTTGCTAGCCTGCCCCTTGTTTCTTTAGAGAGATACAGGCTAGACCCCTCTTCTTGTAGGTAGGTGCAGGCCAGCCCCCTCGTCCTGTATATACATAGAGGACAATCACTTTTTCCTGTACATACATACAGGCCAGCCCCCTCTTCCTGTATACCTTTATATACATAGAGGCCAACCACCCCTTCCTGTAGATAGATAGATACATGCCAGCCCCCTCCTTTTTTAGATGGATACAGGCCAGCCCACTCTTCCTCTAGGTAGGTGGAGGCCAGCCCCTTCTTCCTGTACATAGATACAGGCCAGCCCCTTCTTCCTGTACATAGATACAGGCCAGTCCCTTCTTCCTGTACATAGATACAGGCCAGCCCCTTCTTCCTGTACATAGATACAGGCCAGCCCCTTGTTCCTGTACATAGATACAGGCCAGCCCCTTGTTTCTGTACATAGATATAGGCCAGCCCCTTCTTCCTGTACATAGATACAGGCCAGCCCCTTCTTCCTGTACATAGATACAGGCCAGCCCCTTCTTCCTGTACATAGATACAGGCCAGCCCCTTCTTCCTGTACATAGATACAGGCCAGCCCCTTCTTCCTGTACATAGATACAGGTCAGCCCCTTCTTCCTGTACATAGATACAGGCCAGCCCCTTCTTCCTGTACATAGATACAGGCCAGCCCCTTCATCCTGTAGGTAGGTATAGGCTAGCCCTTTATTCCTATAGATAGATACAAGCTAGCCCCTCTTCCTGTAGATGGATACAGACCATCCTGCTCTACCTGTAAATGGATACAAGCCAGCCTAGTCTGTCTGTAAATGGATATGTCGCGGGCGGAGGGGTGGGAACGCCGCTCGCCTGGAATCGCTGGCGCTCGGGTCCGGTGCTTATGCTCCTCGGTGGCTCGAGCACAGGGCCGGACCCGGGGCTCGAGCAGCGCCTCCTCGCCCACGAGTGAAAAGGGGAGGTTTTTGGTGGATGTTTGGGATGTCGGTCATGACGCCACCCACGGGTTGTGGTGATAGTGGGCACCACCGCTGCTGGTGACGGGGAATTCCTGGAGCGATGGCGGAGAGCAGCTAAGGTGTTGACCCCTCCGTGGGTAGGGGCTGTTGGTCCCGGGGCCCCGGTTCGGGAGTAGGGAGGAGGTATAGGTGCAGGTGCCGAGGCGGGGAGGCAGCGTGGGCGCGGGTGCAACGTTGCGGTGCAGCGCGGTGCCGGATGGCACTGTTGTACTCACTCAGACAGAGAAGAACAGAGTCTCTGGTAAACCAAACGGCTGGATGGACGGGGCCCACAGCCGGCTGCGGTGTTCTCACTCTCCCCGGACGGGTTGATGGCGGCTGTCTTTTTCCTGCACCTGTGTAAGTGTATTTGACTCCTCTGGCTTCCCACAGGTAGTCTGCTCCCCGGCGTGTACGTGTCGGGAGAGCCCGTTTGTCCGCAGGCGCTGGCCCTTGGCGGTGGCTCTTATCCAGACGGGTTGGGCTGTTGCCTTCTGACGGGACTTAGGTGGGAATGAACCCCTGAGGTCCAGACCGCAATCAGATAATTTGACCTTTACGGCTGCTCCTAGCCTGGTCGAGGTCTGAGTACCCTGCCTTGGTGCTTGGCTTCAATCTGCTCCCCGGTTCGGTACCGGCGGGCCACCGCCCGACCCCGGTCCTACGGTTCCGCTGACCTACACCAACTCCTGCAGACGGCCACCACCGTCTGCCGACCTTGCTGAACGTGCCTGGGCTCCGACCCAGACACCAACAGTCTTCACTCCTCTCACTTCCACTGCCTACCACGAACTCTGTCTTTTTCCCGCCTCCAGGCCTGTGAACTCCTTGGTGGGTGGGGTCAACCGCCTGTCTCCGCCCCACCTGGTGTGGACATCAAGCCTGGAGGGTGACAACAAGGATTTGATTAACTGGTGTCACCTACCCAGGGGAGGGTGTGTGTGTGTGATGTTAGTGTACTGTGACCCCTGTGGGTCCAGGGCGTCACAGATACAGGCCAGCCCCCTCCTCCCTGTAGATAGATACAGGGCAGCCCCCTCTTCCTGTAGATGGATACAGGCCAGACGCCTCTTCCTGTAGATGGATACAGGCCAGCCCCCTCTTCCTGTAGATGGATACAGGCCAGCCCCCTCTTCCTGTAGATGGATACAGGCCAGCCCCCTCTTCCTATAGATGGATACAGGCCAGCCCCCTCTTCCTGTAGATGGATACAGGCCAGCCCCCTCTTCCTGTAGATGGATACAGGCCAGCCCCCTCTTCCTGTAGATAGATACAGCCCAGCCCCCTCTGCCTGTAAATGTATACATGAATATAACAAATGGCACTTCCTTGAAATGGAGAATATTGTGTAGATGGAAAGGGGTGCACTTAGTAGGTTCCAAAGCCAAGAAACTAAGTATAGACACAAGGCACTCCCAAAGTTCTTGATGCTGTGATTTTATTTATCAGTGGATGTGCATAAATAACGTTTTCGGTCACAGAAGACCTTCATCAGTTGCACATGGGGAAACTGGATGGTGCTCGTGTCACAGCGCGGAATCCACCGCTGCATGGGGGCTGCCCCCATGCAGCGGTGGATTCCGCGCTGTGACACGAGCACCATCCAGTTTCCCCATGTGCAACTGATGAAGGTCTTCTGTGACCGAAAACGTTATTTATGCACATCCACTGATAAATAAAATCACAGCATCAAGAACTTTGGGAGTGCCTTGTGTCTATACTTAGTTTCTTGTAAATGTATACAGGCCAGCCCCCTCTTCCTGTAGATGGATACGGGCCAGCCCCCTCTTCCTGTAGATGCATAGTGGCTGGCCCCCTTCTCCTGTAGATTGATACAGGCTGGCCCCCTCTTCCTGTACATAGATACAGGCCGGCCTCCTCTTCCTGTAGATGGATACAGGCCGGCCCCCTCTTCCTGTAGATGGATACAGGCCGGCCCCCTCTTCCTGTAGATGGATACAGGCCGGCCCCCTCTTCCTGTAGATGGATACAGGCCGGCCCCCTTTTCCTGTAGATGGGTACAGGCCGGCCCTCTCTTCCTGTAGATGGATACAGGCCAGCCCTCTCTTCCTGTAGATGGATACAGGCCGGCCCCCTCTTCCTGTAGATGGATACAGGCCGGCCCCCTCTTCCTGTAGATGGATACAGGCCGGCCCCCTCTTCCTGTAGATGGATACAGGCCGGCCCCCTCTTCCTGTAGATGGATACAGGCCGGCCCCCTCTTCCTGTAGATGGATACAGGCCGGCCCCCTCTTCCTGTAGATGGATACAGGCCGGCCCCCTCTTCCTGTAGATGGATACAGGCCGGCCCCCTCTTCCTGTAGATGGATACAGGCCGGCCCCCTCTTCCTGTAGATGGATACAGGCCGGCCCCCTCTTCCTGTAGATGGATACAGGCCGGCCCCCTCTTCCTGTAGATGGATACAGGCCGGCCCCCCTCTTCCTGTAGATGGATACAGGCCCGCCCCCTCTTCCTGTTGATGGATATGTGGCGCCCTGGACAAGCCAGGTCGTCACAGGTACTACACCAACACACCCCACACCCCGGTTAGGCACACCGAAGCCAAACACAAATCCTTGTTGCCTTCCTCCAGGGGCTGATGTCCACACAAGGGGGTGGGCCAGGCGGTTGGTCTCGCCCACCGAGGAGTTCACAGTCCTGGAGGCGGGAAAAGAGTGGAAGATCAGTTGGAGGAGAGAAAGAGTGAAGTGGTAAAGGAGGAGACTGACCGTGTCCTGGTGTGTGGCCCGGGCACAAGCAGCAAGGTTGGCAGACGGTGGTGGCCGTCTGCAGGAGAGGCTAATTGGAGCAAACCATAAGGACCGTGGACGGGCGGTGGCCCAGCGGTACCGGACCGGAGAGCAAAGAGAAGCCAGCACCATTCGGCAGGGCCTATGGACCCCGACCAGGCTTGGAGTCGCCGTAAAACCGGTCAAATCCGTTAGCGAAGGGAACCTCCGGGGTTTCCCAGCAGCCAAGACCCGATTGAAGGCAACAGCTCAAACCGTAGAGGGAAACACAGTCACCGCCAAGGCTACAGTTACCAGGGCCAGAGCCTGCGGGCAAAAAGGGGCTCCTCCAGCACCCATGCAAGCTGGGGAGCGGGTTACCGGTGGGAAGCCATTGGAACCGTACACAAAACATAGGTGCAGGGAAAGGCAGTCACCATCAACCTGCCGGGAGGAGAAACACCGCAGCCGTCTGTGGGACCCGTCCATCCAGCCAAGGCTACAGTTCCCAGGGCCAGAGCCTGCGGGCAAAAAGGAGCTCCTCCAGCACCCATCCAAGCTGGGGAGCGGGTTACCGGTGGGAAGCCATTGGAACCGTACACAAAACATAGGTGCAGGGAAAGGCAGTCACCATCAACCTGCCGGGAGGAGAAACACCGCAGCCGTCTGTGGGACCCGTCCATCCAGCCGTTTGTTTTACCGGAGACTTTGTATTCGTTGTTGGCTGAGTGAGTACCACCGTGCCGTGCGGCATAGCGCTGCCCCCGCGACCCCTGCACCTTGCCAGGCCCCGTAACCCACCTGCCAACAATCCCTACCCCATCACTGGGCCCCGGGACAACCAAACCCCCTACCCACGGAGGGGAGAACCAACATCCAAGCTGCTCCCTGTCACCGCTCCCGGGATCCCCGTCCAGAGCAGCGGTGGTGTCACAACCTCACCACAACCGTGGGTGGCGTCACGGACAACATCCCTAAACCACAAACATTCCCCTTTTCACTCACGGGCAAGGAACGCCGCTCGAGTCCCTGGGATCTGGCCTACCGCTCGAGCCACCGAGCAGCAGCAGCAGCCGGACCCGAGCAGTGGGTGAGCGCAGCGTCCCCTCCTCCGCCCGCGACAGATACAGGCCCGCCCACTCTTCCTGTAGATGGATACAGGCCCCGCCCCCTCTTCCTGTAGATGGATACAGGCCCGCCCCCTCTTCCTGTAGATGGATACAGGCCGGACCCCTCTTCCTTTAGATGGATACAGGCCGGCCCCCTCTTCCTTTAGATGGATACAGGCCGGCCCCCTCTTCCTGTAGATGGATACAGACCAGCCCCTTCTTTCTGTAGATGGATACAGGCCAGGCCCCTCTTCCTGTAGATGGATACAGGCTGGCCCCCTCTTCCTGTAGATGGATACAGGCCGGCCCCCTCTTCCTGTAGATGTATACAGGCCGGCCCCCTCTTCCTGTAGATGGATACAGGCCGGCCCCCTCTTCCTGTAGATGGATACAGGCCGGCCCCCTCTTCCTGTAGATGGATACAGGCCGGACCCCTCTTCCTGTAGATGGATACAGGCCGGCCCCCTCTTCCTGTAGATGGATACAGGCGGCCCCCCTCTTTCCATAGAAAGATAAAAGCACCACAGCGTTCTATCCAGTCTGATTGGGGTTCATGATTTCTGAATCTGCAGTACCTTCTTGCCATTCATCCGGAACACAAATTTTAGCCTTCAACCCGATAGGTACCCAAGTTCTGAGTAGTCTGGTGTGATATACTTCTGGTAGAGGATTTGGACTCCAGAGCCACCTATTAGATGTAGCAATCCTAGAAGTCCATATGGAGCCTTACATTTTGTTCTTAAGATAGGATAAGAAGCCAAACTAGCCACTCCATCTGCAAAAATGTGTTTCAGGGTTTTTGCTGCTCATCAGTGCAAAGCATGACAGTTGATTTGGCTTGGTGAGAGACCTATGACCTAGCTGTAAGGGAAAGCGTTTCTCCTTATGAACGAGGTCAAGCGGGAATAAGAAGACCATACAATGTTCTTATGTACATTTTGGGGAGTGCCAAACTGGCTTAGGGTGACTGATAGGCTTTTTAGATTTATTTGGCATGCTACACAAGGAGAAACAATTCCCTCTTTGATCCCCAGTCAAATCAGATCTCCTGCTTTGCGCTGATGAGGGGCAAACTCCCTGGAACATGTGTTTTCACTTCTTATCCTCAGCTTTGTGACAAGGCTCATTAAAGGATCGATACTGACTTTTAGGATTGCGGTTTCCAGTTAGCGGCAGTGGAGGAGGAGGTGATTCACATTTGTAGTATTGATGAAGCTCCATCCCAATGTTTGGAGACCACCGCTGTAAACTATTCCCTCATTCAGATTTTTATCTAGAAGGTGACTCTCGAGACTCCGCAGAGTTGTCAGGTTTTCTATCAGCAGCACCATTAAATGTTAAGTTTTCAATTAGTTTGTTACTAAAATCTTACAGCCCATAAAGGCTCCACCATAGCGATGTGTGACCTCGGCGGCTCTTGTCGTTGGTGCAGGTCCTCGAAGCGTCCTTTGAGCACACAGGATCCGCGGGGAGATGGGACCTCGATCTGCGGCTCTACATGATATCCTTCCTTCCACTCATCATACCATTAGTGTTTATACGGGACCTGAAGAGCTTGTCGGTGTGCTCCTTTACAGCCAACGTTTCCATGGCCGTCAGTCTGGTTATAATATATCAGTACGTTCTGCGGGGTAAGTCACACCGCGCCTCCTTATTACAGTAAGGGCTCCAGTGCAGCCACTGTGTGCATACATTACATTACTGATCCTATATTCTACTCCAGAGCTGCACTCACTATTCTGCTGGTGCAGTCACTTTGTGCATATATTACATTACTGATCCTGAGTTACATCCTGTTACCTGTATTATACTCCAGAGCTGCATTCACTATTCTGCTGGTGCAGTCACTGTGTACATACGTTACATTACCGATCCTGTATTATACTCCAGAGCAGCACTCACTGTTCTGCTGTGCAGTCACTGTGTACATACATTACTGATCCTGAGTTACCTCCTGTATTATACTCCAGAGCTGCACTCACTATTCTGCTGGTGCAGTCACTGTGTACATACATTACTGATCCTGAGTTACCTCCTGTATTATACTCCAGAGCTGCACTCACTATTCTGTTGGTGCAGTCACTGTGTACATACATTACATTACCGATCCTGTATTATACTCCAGAGCAGCACTCACTGTTCTGCTGGTGCAGTCACTGTGTACATACATTACATTACCGATCCTGTATTATACTCCAGAGCAGCACTCACTGTTCTGCTGGTGCAGTCACTGTGTACATACATTACATTACTGATCCTGAGTTACCTCCTGTATTATACTTCAGAGCTGCACTCACTATTCTGCTGGTGCAGTCACTGTGTACATACATTACTGATCCTGAGTTACCTCCTTTATTATACTCCAGAGCTGCACTCACTATTCTGTTGGTGCAGTCACTGTGTACATACATACATTACATTACCGATCCTGTATTATACTCCAGAGCAGCACTCGCTGTTCTGCTGGTGCAGTCACTGTGTACATACATTACATTACTGATCCTGAGTTACCTCCTGTATTATACTTCAGAGCTGCACTCACTATTCTGCTGGTGCAGTCACTGTGTACATACATTACTGATCCTGTACTCCTGTGGTTTTTATCCGTGCAGCCGAGATGAATATTTACAACTGTTTCCTTCTGCAGAATATTTCGGATCCTCGCACGCTCCCTTTGTCGTCCAATTGGAAGAAGTATCCACTGTTTTTTGGAACGGCCATATTTGCCTTTGAAGGAATCGGAGTGGTGAGTTTCTACATTACTACGGGGGGGGGGGGGGGGGGGGGGTGGGGGGGGTTGGGGGTTTGGGTGTGTTCTCCCACCTTGTAATGTGTCGCTTTCTCGCTGATCCCGGGAATTCATCTGTGGTTGAGAGTCTCTTGCACCATGGCTGGCCGGAAGAGCGATGCTCTGCAGGGAAAAACAAAAAAAGTGCAGCCCACCAGCCCTATGTCATAACGAAAACAGAAGCAAATATATTTTTTATTTTAAAAAGATATAGCTGATGAAATAAAAAAGAGCCGTATGATTAAATGCATCATTAAGGTGGTAAAGGATAAGGACAGACACATGGGGAGGGGGGTCGGTCTGTCTTTTTATTTTTTACTTATATGCATGTATTTTGGGGTAAAATAATTATTACATTTGGGTTTCATACATAAAAAATATTACACCACCATTTTGCTTTTAAAACTGATTGTTTCTCTGCCCAGTGTGCAGAGTGAGTCAACTGAGAATCCTTCAGCGAGCACAATCTGGGAGATTTTGTACTATTTATGATCCCCAATCCCATCAAAGAAGAGCTTTCATGTGGAGAGGACTCTAGTGGTTAGGGCTGTGTCATTGTAGCGCTGGGGTCCTGGTTCAAAACCCACCAAATTCAATATCTGCACAGAGTTTGTACGTTTCTAAATTTTTTCACTACTTAAAAAAAAACCCCAAAAAACCCCGAAATAACCCTGCATATTTGGTGTCTGCGTAACCATACTGACCTGGAGAATCATATTGCCCTTGTCAGTTTTATTGTATAGCGTACATAGTAAATAGAAAATAATCCAAAAAACAATTGTACCATTGCACTTTTTTGCAATTAATATGCACTTGGGATTCTTTTTTTTCTGCATCACATGATAAAATGAATGGTGTCCTTCAAAAGTACAACTCATTCCGCAAACAACAAGCCCTCACATGACTATGTGGACAGAAAAAATAAAAAAAAGATATAGGCTCTTGGAAGAAGGGGAGAAGACAAAATAGAAAAGATTATATAAGCCAATGAAGTAAATCCAATAGGAGTTAAAAATCTTTCGGCAGAGCAAGCTCACTGAAGGATTCTTATTTAACTCATTCGGCAGTTAGCAAGAAACACAGACTAAGGTGTCTGTTTTTATTCATTTGTATATTTTATTATTATTTATTTTTTGTGAACCTTAATTGCAATAAATATATACATTTAAGTTTAAAAAATAAAATAAAATTGTTTTCGAAGGTTTTCATATTTTTAAATATAAAAACATGGCAGGTCCTTTTAGAAAAGACGTTTGTCCACAGGCCCCTATGACTGTTAGGAGGAGCTGCAATGCCAGACACAAGCTATGATTCGGTGTGGCTCTGTTTTTGGATTAGGCGGCAGAGGGTGACCTATCGTCACACTAGGTACTGGGAAGTGCCAAGCAAAAGGGAATGGAAATCCTGCATCTAGGGAATGGGAAGATGGTGACCCCTGACTGAACCTACCGCTGGTCCCTGGGGTCCCTCAGCACCCTAGATAGGTTCCTCACCTATGCGCCGAGCCGGATACCTGACCCCTGACTGACCCTACTGCTGGTCCTAGGGGTCCTTCCCCACCCTAGATAGGTGCCTCACTTATGCGCCAAGCCGGATACTTGACCCTAGGTATCCCTACTGCTGATCCCTGTGGTCCCTCACCACCCTAGATAGGTTCCGCACCTATGCGCCGAGCAGGATACCTGACCCTAGATATCCCTGGTGCTGGACCTTAAATAGGGAATGGATGGGATGAGCTCTTCATCAACCTCACTAAATCCTAAAGGAAGATACAAGGAGGAGACACTGGGAAAAGCATGAACTACTTATCATAGATGACACAAGGTAGAAGTTCAGCAATTATACCACAGAGGAGTACAAGCCGCCTGCTTGCAACCTGAGCTAGAATGAACTGAAAATATCACCAGCACCAGTCCAAGGAAGTAAGGGGTATTTAAGGACCAAGATAATGCTGATGATCAGCATCTGGGTGGAAGGCGAGCTATCTCTGGATCCAAAAGGGAGAGAGATGAATCCACCAGGAAAGCTCCCTATACCAATGAATACTGACAGCAGGAACAATGGAAAGTCAGGGAGCATTCTGCACAGCCAAACACTGTGACCTTGTATGGCCAGAAACCACATGACTGTCTGTCACATATGACACCTATGGGTACGTATAGTCTGGAAGTCAGTGGAATATCACAGTTGTAGGTCGGCGCCCTCAGGCACGGTCTTTGGAGTCTGGATATACAGGGTAGTCCAAAAGTAGGTGGACTGTATGTGTAATAGGGTTATCAAACATGGTGTAAAGTGAAACTGACTCAGTTGCCCTTAGCAACCAATCAGATTCCACCTTTCATTTTCCAAAGAGTCTGTGAAGAATGAGAAGTGGAATCTGATTGGTTGCTAAGGGCAACTGAGTCAGTTTCACTTTACACCATGTTTGATAACCCTATTACACATACTGTCCACCTACTTTTGGACCACCCTGTGTGTATATATATATATGTATATATGTATGTATATGTATATATGTATGTATATGTATATATGTATGTATATGTATATATGTATGTATATGTATATATGTATGTATATGTATGTATATGTATGTATATGTATGTATATATATGTATGTATATGTATGTATATATGTATGTATATGTATATATATATATATATATATATATATATATATATATATATATATATATATATATATATATATATATATTGTGATATAA
Organism: Anomaloglossus baeobatrachus; assembly: GCF_048569485.1. Lineage (NCBI taxonomy): Eukaryota > Metazoa > Chordata > Amphibia > Anura > Aromobatidae > Anomaloglossus > Anomaloglossus baeobatrachus. Next base: position 780,591,119 of record NC_134354.1, on the reverse strand, counting down.
TCACTGGTACTATGCTGAGAGGGTTAAGGTGTGTTACCTGGGCCGGCTCTGTTGTGGACAGCTAATGAGATAGGTGGGACGGCTGTTCACCATATCTCCACCTCGGGGTGTGGTCCCAGGAATGAAAGTCAGGCCTCTGGACACACTCAGGGCCCTGCACTGAAGTTCCTGTGCTGGAGGAAGTAGCTGGGTGTATTGATGGGTGGAGGTAAGGAAACAGCATCTGAGAAGGCTCTGCAGCGACTTGTGGACTGAACATAACCTGAAGGGCTGAGGTTTGGGAATGTACCTGTTTTCCTGCCTGTACATGCCATGTGATGTCCGTACCAGCGCGGTGCTTTATGAAGTGGAATAAAGCAGGCTGTGATCTTAAGAAACTGTGCCTCCTATGTCTACCTGAAGCCCTCATGCTGAGTGAGTAACCCCCTATGTTGCAAGGTGCAACGTCACATATGGTGTCTCGAATCCGGGCATGCGGTCTGGTTGCTAGGGGCAACGCAGCCTGGTTGCTAGGGGCAACGGCCTAGGACATATTTCTGTGGATACGGACTGCTTGCGGTGGATCGGCGGGTCCACGAACATTTTTTGACGCGGTTTGCGGTGGATCGGCGGGTCCACGAACAGGGACAGCGCTCTCAAGCACCTGGTGGTGAATCAGCAGGTCGTTGGGGACCCGTGCTGCAGTGGCGAGAGTCCAGCGACTGGAGGTTCCAGGCCAGCCAGAATTGCAAGGCCCTACTTGGTGAGCAGTGATACACCACAGGCTGGAGATCCTGGTTGTACGGGCAGTACAACCCGGAAAGGTTAGTGGTTCTCTAACCCCCCCCCTGTCTTTGACCACCGGGTATTACCCATTGGAGCGCCCCTCCTGTTCCTCTTTTCGTTGCAGCATGGAGGAGCTCCTGAACCAGCTGCTGCAGAGCCAGCAGCACCAACAGCATGTGCCTGGAGGTCCAGTGACAGCAGTGGGGGCTAAAAGCCAAAAAGAGGGAATGGTCCCTGCAGACGTTGTGGAGGAGCTGTACCAGTTCCTGGTGCAGGGACAGCAGGAGCTGTCAGTGTGCAGCGATGTGGCAGCCATGGACCAGTTTGAGCGTTCCCTTCGGGGGCCGGTATGGACACTGGGTGCCCAGGGAGATAAGGGCGAACGGTGTGAACTGGGGGCTAAGGACGTTGCATGGAAACCCCAAAAGGGGGTGGAGTCCCAAAAAGGGGTGGTTGCCCAAAAGGGGGTGGAGTCCCAAAAAGGGGTGGTTGCCCAAAAGGGGGTGGTTGCCCAAAAGGGGGTGGTTGCCCAAAAAGGGGTGGTTGCCCAAAAAGGGGTGGTTGCCCAAAAGGGGGTGGAGTCCCAAAAAGGGGTGGTTGCCCAAAAGGGGGCGGAGTCCCAGAACGAGGTGGTTGCCCAAAAGGGGGCGGAGTCCCAAAAAGGGGTGGTTGCCCAAAAGGGGGCGGAGTCCCAAAAAGGGGTGGTTTCCCAAAAGGGGGCGGAGTCCCAGAACGGGGTAGTTACCCAACAGGGGGCGGAGCCTCAGAAAGCGATGATGACCCACAAGGGGGTGGAGCATTTACAAGCCAAACAGGTAGACTATAGCAAGGGGCAAAGGGGTTCGCCTTACATATGTCCTACCTGCGGTATAGGCTATCCATCCAGTATGAGGCCACAGAAGTGCTCCGTGGACTTGAATGGGCTACGTGTGTCTGGTCTGTTAGACCCGGGGAGCCGGTTGACCTTAGTTAGACCCATGCCTGATCTCCATGTGATGGTGGGTAGGACGATAGAAGGAAGTTGTGTGCATGGGACCACTAAAGTATATCCTCTGGCCAGGGTGATGATTCAAACGGCCAAACGTTTGGGACGCCCTGATGTGGGTGTAGCGCCAGATCTGTTATATCCAGTTATCATAGGACGGGACTTTGAGCTCTTTCAGGATTTATGGAAGACAGAGGCCGGGACCGATTGCACAGGAATGAGTCGGCCCTCGCCTAAGAAAGCCTCTTTTCCGTATGAGGTTATACAGATTCCCTGTGGGATATTGGGGTGCAATGAGGAGATGGTACCTCCACATAAGGACTGTCAAGAGTTAGGGGTGACCATGACGTCTCCAAAAGGAAGTGACAGTGTGACCACTACAGTTATAGTAGCTCCAGAAAAGGGGGCCGACATCTGGTTAAGTGGGGACGTGTTAGTCCAGGACACCAGGGGGAGTGACGATGACTCCAGTAAAGACACTGACTCCAGAAAGGTGACAAGCAAGTACAGTGAGGTACAGAAGTGTGAGAAGGGGAAAACTTCCTCCCGACGCCGAAGACGTAATAAGCGCCGAGAGGTGGCACAGTGTATGTCGCCTGAGGGTGCAGAGAAAGTGAAATACCTGGGTAATGAAAACACGTTGCCAGTAGCAACTGCTACGGTAGAGTCTGACAGTGATATCCTACAAAAGAAAGAGGAATCAAAGACTGAACTGACACATTGTCACGACAAAAATCAGCAGGGTGAAATTGCAGGGAAGGAACCGACCAAAGAAGTAATGGCGGTGTCTCCTATAATTTCCATGCATGAAGCTGGAGGTCTGTTGGATGATAGCGCTGTACGAGATGACATCCTACAGAATAATATAGGAGAAGGAATCCTGGACAGTATTGGTGGAGTACAAATCCACAAAGGTCCTGGTGAGCAGACCGGTAAGCCACCCAGTGTTGAAGTGATATATGTTGAAAATAGTGCCAAGGTTCTAAGAAGAACAGAGTGCCGTGCTGAAGGGCGTAATACCCTGGTAGAAGGCGATGCTGTAAACTCCCAAGAGAAGGCAGAGGGTGACACTGCAGAGACCCAAGAGGAAGGTGGAGGGAATGCAGTGAAGTCCCAAGACACAGCTGGTGCTGTAAAAGTGGAAAGAGCCTCTGAGGAAGAGGTGAAGTCTGGACGTGAGGTCTCATCAGAAGCTGAGAGCCTGACTGACTCAGTGGGTAAGACTAAGATCGCAGACAAGAAGATTGGCTCAGCTAAGAGCCTGAAACCCGAAGGCTCTGAGGCCGGGGCGGAACCCGAGGCGTGTGTAACTCAACGGGTGAAGCCTTTGGTGGAGAATATGGAGGAAGGCAAGAGACCTCAGGAACAGTCTAGTGTCCTTGACAGTGAAGGAAGCAGACCAGTCTTCAAGTACCGGATAGATGTGCCGGAAGACTTAAGAGAAGCCTGT
>NC_134354.1:780422919-780577919 GCF_048569485.1 Anomaloglossus baeobatrachus | reverse complement strand
TTGTCTTTCTCCTTCCTTCCCCCCTCTTCATTTTCCTTCCTTTGTCTTCCTCTTTTGTCTTTCTCCTTCCTTCCCCCTTCTTCATTTTCCTTCCTTCGTCTTCCTCTTTTGTCTTCCTCCTTCCTTCCCCCTTCTTCATTTTCCTTACTTTGTCTTCCTCTTTCGTCTTCCCCCTTCCTTCCCCTACCCTCTTCCTTCCCTCTTCCTTCCCTCTTCCTTCCTTCCTTCCTTCCTTCCCTCTTCCTTCCTTCCTTCCTTCCCGCTTCCCTCCTTCGGCTTCCCTCTTTCGCCTTCCCTCTTTCGCCTTCCCTCTTTCGCCTTCCCTCTTTCGGCTTCCCTCTTTCGCCTTCCCTCTTTCGCCTTCCCTCTTTCGCCTTCCCTCTTTCGCCTTCCCTCTTTCGGCTTCCCTCTTTCGCCTTCCCTCTTTCGCCTTCCCTCTTTCGCCTTCCCTCTTTCGCCTTCCCTCTTTCGCCTTCCCTCTTTCGCCTTCCCTCTTTCGCCTTCCCTCTTTCGCCTTCCCTCTTTCGCCTTCCCTCTTTCGCCTTCCCTCTTTCGCCTTCCCTCTTTCGGCTTCCCTCTTTCGCCTTCCCTCTTTCGGCTTCCCTCTTTCGGCTTCCCTCTTTCGGCTTCCCTCTTTCGCCTTCCCTCTTTCGGCTTCCCTCTTTCGCCTTCCCTCTTTCGCCTTCCCTCTTTCGCCTTCCCTCTTTCGCCTTCCCTCTTTCGCCTTCCCTCTTTCGCCTTCCCTCTTTCGCCTTCCCTCCTTCGGCTTCCCTCCTTCGGCTTCCCTCCTTCGGCTTCCCTCTTTCGGCTTCCCTCTTTCGGCTTCCCTCTTTCGGCTTCCCTCTTTCGCCTTCCCTCTTTCGCCTTCCCTCTTTCGCCTTCCCTCTTTCGCCTTCCCTCTTTCGCCTTCCCTCCTTCTTCTCCCGCTCTGCAGTGGAGCAGCGGCCACGTCTTCCACTTACAGCCTGTTACATTGTATCGCCTGTTGGCGGCCTGGGCTGTCACTTGTCAGTCTGTCCGCGCACAGATGGGGTCAGACGTGCGTCTTCATGCTCTTCCTCCGATAATGTCTCCCCGGGAGGATGCCTCCTGCGTCGTTATTGATCCTCATGTAGTGCAGTTGACAGTGCGTCATTTCTCGGACGCTCGGAGCCGCTCCTCACACACACATCCATTTATAGATATTTTTTACACCGTTGATGATTTCTTACTCGGATCGTTCGTTTATCATCGGCTATTCATTTTCTTTTTCAGTTCCCTTTTTTCCTTTACCTACTGTATTCGTGGTTAATGTTTTTCCACATTTTAGGAGTTTATTTAACCACTTCAGTACTGAAGCTACCCGTAACTTCCCAATTTTCCCCACAATTTTTACTAATTTTTTCCCATTTTTTTCTCTTTACGATGATTTTTATTTCTCAGTTTCACCATTTTGGAGGACAAATAAGTTATTTTAACTTTTTATTAGTTTTTTTTTGTGTGGGGGGTTGAGAAGAGAAAAGGGAAACTATTAATTCCACCGTAGAATTTTGAATTCTAGATTCCACAGTCATGGATCGATATTGAAAATACAAATTTACGGGTCCGAGACTTTGACGGTTGGCCGTCTGACCACTGCATTAGGCTAGTTTCACACTTGCGTTGTGCGTTATCCGTCACAATGCGTTGTGTGACGCATGTGACGGATGCGTTGGAAATAGTGTGATATAAAGGCAACGGATTCCTGTGAAATAACGCGTTGCATTCTTTTGGTTTTCTTTAACCGAGAGAGAGTGAGACAGAGCCCCCATCATCACCGCACACACACCGGCACTACCGCCCCCATTATCATCCCACGCACACCGGCACTACCGCCCCCATCATCACCCCACACACACCGGCACTACCGCCCCCATCATCACCGCACATACACCGGCACTACCGCCCCCATTATCATCCCACGCACACCGGCACTACCGCCCCCCCATTATCATCCCACGCACACCGGCACTACCGCCCCCATCATCACCGCACACACACCGGCACTACCGCCCCCATTATCACCCCACACACACCGGCACTACCGCCCCCATCATCACCGCACATACACCGGCACTACCGCCCCCCATTATCATCCCACGCACACCGGCACTACCGCCCCCATCATCACCCCACACACACCGGCACTACCGCCCCTATCATCACCGCACATACACCGGCACTACCGCCCCCCCATTATCATCTCGCGCACACCGGCACTACCGCCCCCATCATCACTGCACATACACCGGCACTACCGCCCCCATCATCACCGCACATACACCGGCACTACTGCCCCCATCATCACCGCACACACACCGGCACTACTGCCCCCATCATCACCGCACACCGGCACTACCGCCCCCATCATCACCGCACACCGACACTACCGCCCCATCATGACTGCACACACATCGACACTACCGCCCCCATCATCACCGCACACCGACACTACCGCCCCATCATGACTGCACACACACCGGCACTACCGCCCCCATCATCACCCCACACACACCGGCACTACCGCCCCCATCATCACCCCACACACACACAGCACTACCGCCCCCATCATCACCCCACACACAAACTGCACTACCGCCCCCATCATCACCTCACACACACCGGCACTACCGCCCCCATCATCACCTCACACCGACACTATTGCCCCATCATGACTGCACACACACCGGCACTACCGCCCCCATCATCACCCCACACACACCGGCACTACCGCCCCCATCATCACCCCACACACACACAGCACTACCGCCCCCATCATCACCCCACACACAAACTGCACTACCGCCCCCATCATCACCTCACACACACCGGCACTACCGCCCCCATCATCACCTCACACCGACACTATTGCCCCATCATGACTGCACACACACCGGCACTACCGCCCCCATCATCACCGCACACACTGGCACTACCTCAGTGACGTCCCCGCTGACAGCGTGACTTTTTTCAGTTGCTGCATGGACCTCACAGGAGCAGCAGTGCTCTACTGCCGCTCCTGTCAGCTTCATGTAGCAGAGCTGAAAGCGTCGTGGGACCTCGTGTGGATTACGTAGGACCTGGAGGGGTATTTGGGGATTTTAATAAACTGGTGGAGGGTTTTTTTTTTTTTTTGTCTTTTATTCCAAATAAAGGATTTTTTCGAGTGTATGTGTTTATTTACTTTGACTTACAGGTTAATCATTGGGGGAGTCTCATAGACGCCTGTCATGATTAACCTAGGACTTAGTGGCAGCTATGGGCTGCTGCCATTAACTCCTTATTACCTCGATTGCCACCGCACCAGGGCAATTCGGGATGAGCCGGGTAGAGGCCCGGGACTGTCGCATCTTATGGATGCGGCAATTCTGGGTGGCTGCAGGCTGATATTATTAGGGTGATGGGCTCCCCATAACGGGGGCTCCCCATCCTGAGAATACCAGCCTTCAGTTGTGTGGCTTTATCTTGGCTGGTATCAAAATTGGGGGGAACCGCATGTCTTTTTTTTTTTTTTTTTTATTATATATTTATTGTATTGCACGATATAGACCCGCCCATCGGCGGCTGTGATTGGCTGCAGTGAGACAGCTGTCACTCAGTGTGGGGGCGTGTCTGACTGCAACTAATCATAGGCGCGGGAAGCAGGGAATGTGAGATGGAATAATGAGCGGCCGGCATTTTGAAAAGAGGAGAAGCCGCCAGAGCAGTGTGACAGGCGTGCAGCGCCGTGACTTTGATCGGTGAGTATGGGAGAGGGGGTGAGAGCGAGACCAACTGACAGCCAGATAGAGAGAGAGAGACCAGGAGTGATTTTAAACGATTTAGAGCGTTCTGCTGGACATGCTGAGCATGCTCAGTAGAACGTGACGGAATCCTGCACTGGAATCCGTCGCCAAACGCATGGTAACGGAATCCAGCACCATAGACACTCATTATGCCTCTTAACAGATCCCGACGGAATCCTGCGGAGTGCGTTTTTTTACAGCAACAAATAACGCAACATTCAGCGTTCCCTCCGCCCGGCGGGCACTGACAATCACCGACAAAACGACTGATGCGCTGCGGGGCGGACGCAATGCAAGACCATCCGTTGCAATCCGCCCTTAATAGAAGCCTATGAAGAATAAATGGATTCCTGCAACGGTTACCGTAATTCCTCAATGCGGCGGATTGCAACAGATGCCGCGCAACCCAAGTGTGACAGCAGCCTTACTGACGTGGAGGTTCCTCTGCCGGTGCCGTCACTGCACCATATTACTACAGCGACCTCGTAGTGTGATGGGACCGTACAGGAGCCAGATTATAGGACGTTTTCTAGATTGCAACAGCAACAAGAAAGAAATATCTGCGGCCGATACGTTTGGCTGCGTTGTACGACATCACATTTATCATGTGTAAATCCGTCTGCTTCTCCCCGCCGACCCCTCGCCCTGCGCTCACCCTGCACGCTCACCCTGCGCTCGCCCTGCACGCTCGTCTGGGCACCGGCCTCTTTAACCTCCCGATATCACAGCACAATGTCACTTGATAGATGATGGACCTCAGGGAGTCACACATTCAGCCGTTCTATCCCGGGAGAATGGAGGGATATTAATTGAAGGAGTGTTCAAATGTGCTAAATGGCACCTAAAGCCATTAATATCGATGTGTCTGGCAGTTTCCGCAGCGCGCCCCTCGCTCCCTCCGGCACCAGCTGCACAACACACACAAAGTTTTATTCATCTACTAAGTTTTTAGGAAGGCAGAAAATGAGCGGATATTCCACTCTTTGCCTCTAATAATAATTACATTACTGACCGTAATGAAAATATTTGTGAAATGTAGCAGAGCTGGAACAGTGCTGACTGATGTAGCAGAGCTGGAACAGTGCTGACTGATGTAGCAGAGCTGGAACAGTGATGACTGATGAAGCAGAGCTGGAACAGTGATGACTGATGTAGCAGAGCTGGAACAGTGATGACTGATGTAGCAGAGCTGGAACAGTGCTGACTGATGTAGCAGAGCTGGAACAGCGCTGACTGATGTAGCAGAGCTGGAACAGCGCTGACTGATGTAGCAGAGCTGGAACAGCGCTGACTGATGTAGCAGAGCTGGAACACCGCTGACTGATGTAGCAGAGCTGGAACAGCGCTGACTGATGTAGCAGAGCTGGAACAGCGGAGTTTTAGTGTAGGCCAGTTGTAGTAGAGCTGGAATAATGGTGTTGTAGCAGAAACCAGATGTAGTAGAGCCTAAACAGTGGATTTGTAGCAGAGACCAGATGTAGCAGAGCTGGTACAAAAGAGTTGTAGTGAAGAACAGATGTAGCATAGCTAGATCAGTGAAGTTCTTGTAGCAGAGACCAGATGTAGAAGCACTGTAATAAAAGCTATTGTAGTGGAGAACAGATGTAGTAGAGCTGGAACAGTGGCGTTGTAGCATAGACCAGATGTAGCAGAGCTGGAACAGTGGTGTTGTAGCAGAGACCAGATGTAGTAGAGCTGGAATAGTTGTGCTGTAGCGGAGATCAGATGTTGCAGAGCTGGAACAATGGCGTTGTAGCAGAGAGCAGATGTAGTAGAGCTGGAATAGTCGCAATGTAGCAGAGACCAGATGTAGTAGAGCTGGAATAGTCGCGATGTAGCAGAGAGCAGATGTAGTAGAGCTGGAATAGTCGCGCTGTAGCAGAGAGCAGATGTAGTAGAGCTGGAATAGTCACGCTGTAGCAGAGACTAGATGTAGTAGAGCTGGAATAGTCGCGCTGTAGCAGAGACCAGATGTAGTAGAGCTGGAATAGTGGCGCTGTAGCAGAGACCAGATGTAGTAGAGCTGGAATAGTCGCGATGTAGCAGAGACCAGATGTAGTAGAGCTGGAATAGTCGCGATGTAGCAGAGACCAGATGTAGTAGAGCTGGAATAGTCGCGATGTAGCAGAGACCAGATGTCGTAGAGCTGGAATAGTCACGCTGTAGCAGAGAGCAGATGTAGTAGAGCTGGAATAGTCACGCTGTAGCAGAGACTAGATGTAGTAGAGCTGGAATAGTGGCGCTGTAGCAGAGACCAGATGTAGTAGAGCTGGAATAGTCGCGATGTAGCAGAGACCAGATGTAGTAGAGCTGGATTAGTCACGCTGTAGCAGAGAGCAGATGTAGTAGAGCTGGAATAGTCGCGATGTAGCAGAGACCAGATGTAGTAGAGCTGGAATAGTCACGCTGTAGCAGAGAGCAGATGTAGTAGAGCTGGAATAGTCACGCTGTAGCAGAGACCAGATGTAGTAGAGCTGGAATAGTGGTGCTGTAGCAGAAATCAGATGTAGTAGAGCTGGAATAGTCACGCTGTAGCAGAGACCAGATGTAGTAGAGCTGGAATAGTCGCACTGTAGCAGAGACCAGATGTAGTAGAGATGGAATAGTCGCGCTGTAGCAGAGAGCAGATGTAGCAGAGCTGGAATAGTGGCGCTGTAGTAGAGAGCAGATGTAGTAGAGCTGGAATAGTCACGCTGTAGCAGAGACCAGATGTAGTAGAGCTGGAATAGTGGCGCTGTAGTAGAGAGCAGATGTAGTAGAGCTGGAATAGTGGCGCTGTAGTAGAGAGCAGATGTAGTAGAGCTGGAATAGTCACGCTGTAGCAGAGAGCAGATGTAGTAGAGCTGGAATAGTCACGCTGTAGCAGAGAGCAGATGTAGTAGAGCTGGAATAGTGGCGCTGTAGCAGAGAGCAGATGTAGTAGAGCTGGAATAGTCGCGATGTAGCAGAGACCAGATGTAGTAGAGCTGGAATAGTCGCAATGTAGCAGAGAGCAGATGTAGTAGAGCTGGAATAGTCGCGCTGTAGCAGAGACCAGATGTAGTAGAGCTGGAATAGTCGCGCTGTAGCAGAGAGCAGATGTAGTAGAGCTGGAATAGTCGCGCTGTAGCAGAGACCAGATGTAGTAGAGCTGGAATAGTCGCGCTGTAGCAGAGACCAGATGTAGTAGAGATGGAATAGTCGCGCTGTAGCAGAGAGCAGATGTAGCAGAGCTGGAATAGTGGCGCTGTAGTAGAGAGCAGATGTAGTAGAGCTGGAATAGTCACGCTGTAGCAGAGAGCAGATGTAGTAGAGCTGGAATAGTGGCGCTGTAGTAGAGAGCAGATGTAGTAGAGCTGGAATAGTCACGCTGTAGCAGAGAGCAGATGTAGTAGAGCTGGAATAGTCACGCTGTAGCAGAGAGCAGATGTAGTAGAGCTGGAATAGTGGCGCTGTAGTAGAGAGCAGATGTAGTAGAGCTGGAATAGTCGCGATGTAGCAGAGAGCAGATGTAGTAGAGCTGGAATAGTCGCGCTGTAGCAGAGACCAGATGTAGTAGAGCTGGAATAGTCGCGCTGTAGCAGAGAGCAGATGTAGTAGAGCTGGAATAGTCACGCTGTAGCAGAGACCAGATGTAGTAGAGCTGGAATAGTCGCGCTGTAGCAGAGAGCAGATGCAGTAGAGCTGGAATAGTGGCGCTGTAGCAGAGAGCAGATGTAGTAGAGCTGGAATAGTCGCGCTGTAGCAGAGACCAGATGTAGTAGAGCTGGAATAGTCGCGATGTAGTAGAGAGCAGATGTAGTAGAGCTGGAATAGTGGCGCTGTAGCAGAGAGCAGATGTAGTAGAGCTGGAATAGTTGCGCTGTAGCAGAGACCAGATGTAGTAGAGCTGGAATAGTCGCACTGTAGCAGAGACCAGATGTAGTAGAGCTGGAATAGTCGCGATGTAGCAGAGAGCAGATGTAGTAGAGCTGGAATAGTCGCGCTGTAGCAGAGACCAGATGTAGTAGAGCTGGAATAGTCGCGCTGTAGCAGAGAGCAGATGTAGTAGAGCTGGAATAGTCGCGCTGTAGCAGAGACCAGATGTAGTAGAGCTGGAATAGTCGCGCTGTAGCAGAGAGCAGATGCAGTAGAGCTGGAATAGTGGCGCTGTAGTAGAGAGCAGATGTAGTAGAGCTGGAATAGTCGCGCTGTAGCAGAGACCAGATGTAGTAGAGCTGGAATAGTCGCGATGTAGTAGAGAGCAGATGTAGTAGAGCTGGAATAGTGGCGCTGTAGCAGAGAGCAGATGTAGTAGAGCTGGAATAGTCGCGCTGTAGCAGAGACCAGATGTAGTAGAGCTGGAATAGTCGCACTGTAGCAGAGACCAGATGTAGTAGAGCTGGAATAGTCACGATGTAGCAGAGAGCAGATGTAGCAGAGAACGGAATAGTGGCGCTGTAGCAGAGAGCAGATGTAGTAGAGCTGGAATAGTCGCGCTGTAGCAGAGACCAGATGTAGTAGAGCTGGAATAGTCGCGCTGTAGCAGAGAGCAGATGCAGTAGAGCTGGAATAGTGGCGCTGTAGCAGAGAGCAGATGTAGTAGAGCTGGAATAGTCGCGCTGTAGCAGAGACCAGATGTAGTAGAGCTGGAATAGTCGCACTGTAGCAGAGACCAGATGTAGTAGAGCTGGAATAGTCGCGATGTAGCAGAGAGCAGATGTAGTAGAGATGGAATAGTCGCGCTGTAGCAGAGACCAAATGTAGTAGAGCTGGAATAGTGGCGCTGTAGCAGAGAGCAGATGTAGTAGAGCTGGAATATTCGCGCTGTAGTAGAGAGCAGATGTAGTAGAGCTGGAATAGTCGCGATGTAGTAGAGAGCAGATGTAGTAGAGCTGGAATAGTGGCGCTGTAGCAGAGAGCAGATGTAGTAGAGCTGGAATAGTCGCGCTGTAGCAGAGACCAGATGTAGTAGAGCTGGAATAGTCACGATGTAGCAGAGAGCAGATGTAGCAGAGAACGGAATAGTGGTGCTGTAGCAGAGAGCAGATGTAGTAGAGCTGGAATATATAAGGGCTGTTAGATCCTCACTAAATTAGTGCACTCGTGGCCATGGAGGCGTGGAGTGATAGAAAAGCCGTTTACACAAACAGAAGCAGATTTGTATCCAAGGCTTTGTAGATCAGCTGCTGTCATTTTAAATGCATTGAGAAAATGAAAAATACTGGCCAAAGTCCATGTAGCACTTACATTAAGAAGTCTTTTTACTTTGCTCTTCCTCTGGCTGCCACCTTTCAGCTAGAAGAACACTTCAGACTCTAGAACATTCTCCACCATGGAAATATTACTGTGCTTCATTTTTCAGATGTGGTATATATATATACAGTGCCTACAAGTAGTCTTCAACCCCCTGCAGATTTAGCAGGTTTGATAAGATGCAAATAAGTTAGAGCCTGCAAACTTCAAACAAGAGCAGGATTTATTAACAGATGCATAAATCTTACAAACCAACAAGTTATGTTGCTCAGTTAAATTTTAATAAATTTTCAACATAAAGGTGTGGGTCAATTATTATTCAACCCCTAGGTTTAATATTTTGTGGATTAACCCTTGTTTGCAATTACAGCTAATAATCGTCTTTTATAAGACCTGATCAGGCCGGCACAGGTCTCTGGAGTTATCTTGGCCCACTCCTCCATGCAGATCTTCTCCAAGTTATCTAGGTTCTTTGGGTGTCTCATGTGGACTTTAATCTTGAGCTCCTTCCACAAGTTTTCAATTGGGTTAAGGTCAGGAGACTGACTAGGCCACTGCAACACCTTGATTTTTTCCCTCTTGAACCAGGCCTTGGTTTTCTTGGCTGTGTGCTTTGGGTCGTTGTCTTGTTGGAAGATGAAATGACGACCCATCTTAAGATCCTTGATGGAGGAGCGGAGGTTCTTGGCCAAAAACTCCAGGTAGGCCGTGCTATCCATCTTCCCATGGATGCGGACCAGATGGCCAGGCCCCTTGGCTGAGAAACAGCCCCACAGCATGATGCTGCCACCACCATGCTTGACTGTAGGGATGGTATTCTTGGGGTCGTATGCAGTGCCATCCAGTCTCCAAACGTCACGTGTGTGGTTGGCACCAAAGATCTCGATCTTGGTCTCATCAGACCAGAGAACCTTGAACCAGTCTGTCTCAGAGTCCTCCAAGTGATCATGAGCAAACTGTAGACGAGCCTTGACATGACGCTTTGAAAGTAAAGGTACCTTACGGGCTCGTCTGGAACGGAGACCATTGCGGTGGAGTACGTTACGTATGGTATTGACTGAAACCAATGTCCCCACTGCCATGAGATCTTCCCGGAGCTCCTTCCTTGTTGTCCTTGAGTTAGCCTTGACTCTTCGGACAAGCCTGGCCTCGGCACGGGAGGAAACTTTCAAAGGCTGTCCAGGCCGTGGAAGGCTAACAGTAGTTCTATAAGCCTTCCACTTCCGGATGATGCTCCCAACAGTGGAGACAGGTAGGCCCAACTCCTTGGAAAGGGTTTTGTACCCCTTGCCAGCCTTGTGACCCTCCACGATCTTGTCTCTGATGGCCTTGGAATGCTCCTTTGTCTTTCCCATGTTGACCAAGTATGAGTGCTGTTCACAAGTTTGGGGAGGGTCTTAATTAGTCAGAAAAGGCTGGAAAAAAAGATAATTAATCCAAACATGTGAAGCTCATTGTTCTTTGTGCCTGAAATACTTCTTAATACTTTAGGGGAACCAAACAGAATTCTGGTGGATTGAGGGGTTGAATAATAAATTACCCTCTGAATAAATCTTTTCACAATTTAAAAAAAAAAAAAAAAAAAAAAAAAAGAAAGAAATAAAATTCTTTTTTGCTGTATTTCACACTTCCAGGCTGATCTACAGTCCAAATGTCACAATGCCAAGATAATTACGAATGTGTAAACCTGCTAAATCTGCAGGGGGTTGAAGACTACTTGTAGGCACTGTAATATAGTGTTTTGTGAAAGTATTCGGTCCCTTGAATTTTTCAACCTTTTCCCACATTTCAGGCTTCAAAGATAAGGATTAAAATGTTAATGTTCTGGTGAAGAATCAACAACAAGTGACACAATTGTGAACTTGAACGGAATGTATTGCTTATTTTAAACTTTTGTAAAAAAAAAAAATGACTGAAAATTGGGGCGTGCAATATTATTCATCCCCTTTACTTTCAGTGCAGCAAACTCACTCCAGAAGTTGATTGAGGATCTCTGAATGATCCAATGTTGTCCTAAATGACTGATGATGATAAATATAATCCCCTGTGTGTAATCCAGTCTCCGTATAAATGCCTCTGCTCTGTGATAGTCTCAGAGTACTGTGTAAAGCACAGAGAGCATCATCAAGACCAAGGAACACAACAGGCAGGTCCATGATACTGTTGTGGAGAAGTTTAAAGCCGGATTTAGTTACAAAAAGATGTCCACAACTTTAAACATCCCAAGAAGCATTGTGCAAGCGATCATATAGAAATGGAAGGAGTATCATACCACTGCAAATCTACCAAGACCCGGCCGTCCATCCAAACTGTCATCTCAAACAAGGAGAAGACTGATCAGAGATGCAGCCAAGAGGCCCATGATCCCTCTGGATGATCTGCAGAGATCTACAGCTGAGGTAGGAGAGTCTGTCCATAGGACAAAAATCAGTCGTACACTGCACAAATCTGGCCTTTATGGAAGAATAGGAAGGAGAAAGCCATTTCTCAAAGATATCCATAAAAAGTGTTGTTTAAAGTTTGCCACAAGCCGCCTGGAGACACCAAACATGTGGAAGAAGGTGCTCTGGTCAGATGAAACCAAAATCAAACTTTTTGGGCACAATGCCAAACGATGTGTTTGGAATAAAAGCAACATAGCTCATCACCCTGAACACACCATCCCCACTGTCAAACATGGTGGTGGCAGCATCATGGTTTGGACCTGCTTTTCTTCAGCAGGGACAGGGAAGATGGTTAAAATTGATGGGAAGATGGATGGAGCCAAATACAGGACCGTTCTTGAAGAAAACCTGTTGGAGTCTGCAAAAGACCTGAGACTGGGACGGAGATTTGTCTTCCAACAAGACAATGATCCCAAACATAAAGCAAAATCTACAATGGAATGGTTCACAAATAACCGTATCCAGGTGTTAGAATGGCCAAGTCACAGTCCAGACCTGAACCCAATCGAGAATCTGTGGATAGAGCTGAAAACTGCTGTTCACAAACGCCTCCATCCAACCTCACTCAGCTCCAGCTGTTTACAAAGAATGGGCGAGAATTTCAGCCTCTCCATGTGCAAAACTGATAGACACAAACCCCAAGAGACTGCAGCTGTAATCGCAGCCAAAGGTGGCACTACACAGTATTAACTTACAGGGGATGAATAATATTGCACGCCCCAATTTTCAGTTTATTATTTTTTAAAAAAGTTTAAAATAAGCAATAAATTTCGTTCAACTTCACAATTGTGTCACTTGTTGTTGATTCTTCACCAGAACATTAACATTTTTATCTTTATGTTTGAAGCCTGAAATGTGGGAAAAGGTTGAAAAATTCAAGGGGACCGAATACTTTCACAAGGCACTGTATATATGTATGTACGTGTGTATGTATGTATATATGTACAGTCATATGAAAAAGTTTGGGCACCCCTATTAATGTTAACCTTTTTTCTTTATAACAATTTGGGTTTTTGCTATTTCAGTTTCATATATCTAATAACTGATGGACTGAGTAATATTTCTGGATTGAAATGAGGTTTATTGCACTAACAGAAAATGTGCAATCTGCATTTAAACAAAATTTGACCGGTGCAAAAGTATGGGCATCTCAACATAAAAGTGACATTAATATTTTGTAGATCCTCCTTTTGCAGAAATCACAGCCTCTAGTCGCTTCCTGTAGCTTTTAATGAGTTCCTGGATCCTGGATGAAGGTAGATTTGACCATTCCTGTTTACAAAACAATTCCAGTTCAGGTAAGTTTGATGGTCGCCGAGCATGGACAGCCGCTTCACATCATCCCACAGATGTTCAATGATATTCAGGTCTGGGGACTGGGATGGCCATTCCAGAACATTGTAATTGTTCCTCTGCATGAATGCCTGAGTAGATTTGGAGCGGTGTTTTGGATCATTGTCTTGCTGAAATATCCATCCCCTGCGTAACTTCAACTTCGTCACTGATTCCTGCACATTATTGTCAAGAATCTGCTGATACTGAGTTGAATCCATGCGACCCTCAACTGTAACAAGATTCCCGGTGCCGGCATTGGCCACACAGCCCCAAAGCATGATGGAACCTCCACCAAATTTTACTGTGGGTAGCAAGTGCTTTTCTTGGAATGCCGTGTTTTTTTGCCTCCATGCATAACGCCTTTTTGTATGACCAAACAACTCAATCTTTGTTTCATCAGTCCATAGGACCTTCTTCCAAAATGTAACTGGCTTGTCCAAATGTGCTTTTGCATACCTCAGGCGACTCTGTTTGTGGCGTGCTTGCAGAAACGGCTTCTTTCGCATCCCTCTCCCATACAGCTTCTCCTTGTGCAACGTGCGCTGTATTGTTGACCGATGCACAGTGACACCATCTGCAGCAAGATGATGCTGCAGGTCTTTGGAGATGGTCTGTGGATTGTCCTTGACTGTTCTCACCATTCTTCTTCTCTGCCTTTCTGATATTTTTCTTGGCCTGCCACTTCTGGGCTTAACAAGAACTGTGCCTGTGTTCTTCCATTTCCTTTCTATGTTCCTCACAGTAGAAACTGACAGTTTAAATCTGTGAGACAACTTTTTGTACCTTCCCCTGAACAACTATGTTGAATAATCTTTGTTTTCAGATCATTTGAGAGTTGTTTTGAGGAGCCCATGATGCCACTCTTCATAGGAGATTCAAATAGGAGAACAACTTGCAAGTGGCCACCTTAAATACCTTTTCTCATGATTGGATACACCTGCCTATGAAGTTCAGAGCTCAATGAGGCTACAAAACCAATTTAGTGCTTTAGTAAGTCAGTAAAAAGTAGTTAGGAGTGTTCAAATCAAGAAATTGATAAGGGTGTCCATACTTTTTGCACCGGTCAAATTTTGTTTCAATGCGGATTGCACATTTTCTGTTAGTGCAATAAACCTCATTTCAATCCAGAAATATTACTCAGTCCATCAGTTATTAGATATATGAAACTGAAATAGCAAAAACCCAAATTGTTATAAAGAATGGAAGGTTAACATTAATAGGGGTGCCCAAACTTTTTCATATGACTGTGTGTGTGTGTGTGTGTGTGTGTGTGTGTGCGTGTGTATGTATGTGTATGTGTATATATATATATATATATATGTATGTGTGTGTGTGTGTGTGTGTATATATATATATATATATATATATATATATATATATATATATATATATATATATATATATATATATATATTATAATTTATAATTAAATTATAAAAATAAATTATATAATATATTATATATATATGGTATATATATTTATTTTTATTTACAAGCTCTGCAGATGAGATTAACCCTTTAGTGCCTGTTGGGCCGGTCTGACCCCGGTGTGTTCTGTCACTGTATACATTAGCCGTATATATACTGTATAATACATGGATAGGTCGCGCTCGCACACATGTCTGGAGGTGAGCTGTGACTCTGAACATGAGGAGTGATCTCTTTCTGTACCCTTTATATTACAGGTTCTCCCCCTGGAAAACCAAATGAAAGAGAAGCGAGAGTTCGCCCGCGCCTTGAACATCGGCATGGCCATAGTGACCGTTTTGTACATCTCCTTGGCCACAGTGGGGTACCTGAGTTTCGGAGACCAAATCAAAGGCAGCATCACGCTGAACCTTCCTCAGGATTCCTGGTGAGTCTCTCCGCGTCTTATCTCTAAGAAACCCTCCTGGAAGTTTCCTAGCAGAGGACGTTGAAGAAGGAGCAGGATCTGCAGATTAGAGAACGTCCTCGGGGGTCTTGAGATGAATTTCAATGAGGACTTTGCGTTATAACATTGAAGCGTAAGCAAGGCTCCTTATTGGGGAGTGTTAAAGTCTTAAATAGGGTTTTCTTAAACGTAAATGGTCTCTTTAAGAGTTTTCGATAAATCAAATTACAAAAGTTTCCTACATTTGCTTGTAATATATCTCTTTCTTCACTTATGAGCCACTTCTCCTCCTTGCTGCTTCCTGGTCATTCATTTTCTGAGAAACTGCCAAAATTTGTCTTGCACTAGACAAGAGGGTCTGCTAGCTCACTCATGTATACCTGCCTCATAAAGATTACGGAGAGGGCATGGGGAGTAGCGAAGAGAGCGAGAGACACAGATTGTGCTGCTGCTTTCCAGAAAGTATTTGTTCCCTTCCAGAATTAGATTCACAGTTACACCGCTCACTATAATGTCCTCCATGCTGCTGCTGCTGTGAAGTGTAAATCTTACACCTCAGCTGGATTCACATCTACACTGCTCAGTGCTGCTGTATAATGTCCTCCATGCTGCTGTGTAGTGTAAATCTCACACCTCAGCTGGACTCACATCTACACTGCTCAGTACTGCTGTGTAATGTCCTCCATGCTGCTGCTGCTGTGTAGTGTAAATCTCACACAACAGCTGGACTCACATCTACACTGCTCAGTACTGCTGTATAATGTCCTCCATGCTGCTGCTGTGTAGTGTATATCTCACCCCACAGCTGGATTCACATCTACACTGCTCAGTACTGCTGTATAATGTCCTCCATGCTGCTGCTGTGTAGTGTATATCTCACCCCACAGCTGGATTGACATCTACACTGCTCAGTACTGCTGTATAATGTCCTCCGTGCTGTTGCTTCTGATCATGTCCTACATAGAGATAGCAGCGCAGGAATCCTTCATTCATTGGTTGTTACTGTTTTTTCTTCTCCGTCCTCTTTACTTCACTAGAGCTGAGCTGCAAAACCACACTTGAATCATGCACACGTGACGCTGTTTGTAGCAGAAAGCAGCCATGTTTTTGATAATTTTAGACAACTCCTTTAAAAGTTTCCAGCATAAACCAAATCCACAATGGACAAAAGCCCCACGTCTGACTAATTTCAGGATTTTCATTCAGTCCCATTGTTTCCGGTCTATAACATCCAGCTCTTCGTCCTCAGTGTATAACATCTGGTTGCATTGCCCCTGGTGTTTTATACCCCCTCGTTTACCGTCTGCCTTCACTAACATGTGACAGAGCAGCTGGTGGTGCGGAGCTCACTGATACCAGCGCATCCTGTAATAGGAGCCTCTGAGGTAACCAGTCCATTTCTGACATTTCTTCCTCCTAAATCTTTCAAAATGCTGAGCCGTACATCACCAAGTACAATGCTGAGCCACACATCACCAAGCACAATGCCGAGCCGTACATCACCAAGCACAATGCTGAGCCACACATCACCAAGCACAATGCCGAGCCGTACATCACCAAGCACAATGCTGAGCCACACATCACCAAGCACAATGCCGAGCCGTACATCACCAAGCACAATGCCGAGCCGTACATCACCAAGCACAATGCCGAGCCGTACATCACCAAGCACAATGCCGAGCCGTACATCATCAAGCACAATGCCGAGCTGTACATCACCAAGCACAATGCTGAGCCACACATCACCAAGCACAATGCCGAGCCATACATCACCAAGCACAATGCTGAGCCACACATCACCAAGCACAATGCCTAGCCACACATCACCAAGCACAATGCCGAGCCGTACATCACCAAGCACAATGCTGAGCCATACATCACCAAGCACAATGCCGAGCCCTACATCACCAAGCACAATGCCGAGCCGTACATCATCAAGCACAATGCCGAGCCCTACATCATCAAGCACAATGCCGAGCCGTACATCACCAAGCACAATGCCGAGCCGTACATCACCAAGCACGATGCTGAGCCGTAGATCACCAAGCACAATGCCTAGCCGTACATCACCGAGCACAATGCCGAGCCATACATCACCAAGCACAATGCCGAGCCGTACATCACCAAGCACAATGCCGAGCCGTACATCATCAAGCACAATGCCGAGCCGTACATCATCAAGCACAATGCCGAGCTGTACATCACCAAGCACAATGCCGAGCCGTACATCACCAAGCACAATGCCGAGCCGTACATCACCAAGCACAATGCCGAGCCATACATCACCAAGCACAATGCTGAGCCATACATCACCAAGCACAATGCCGAGCCCTACATCACCAAGCACAATGCCAAGCCGTACATCACCAAGCACAATGCCGAGCCGTACATCATCAAGCACAATGCCGAGCCCTACATCATCAAGCACAATGCCGAGCCGTACATCACCAAGCACAATGCCGAGCCGTACATCACCAAGCACAATGCCGAGCCGTACATCACCAAGCACAATGCCGAGCCATACATCACCAAGCACAATGCCGAGCCGTACATCACCAAGCACAATGCCGAGCCGTACATCACCAAGCACAATGCCGAGCCGTACATCACCAAGCACAATGCCGAGCCGTACATCACCAAGCACAATGCTGAGCCGTACATCACCAAGCACAATGCCAAGCCGTACATCACCAAGCACAATGCTGAGCCGTACATTACCAAGCACAATGCCGAGCCCTACATCACCAAGCACAATGCCAAGCCGTACATCACCAAGCACAATGCTGAGCCGTACATCACCAAGCACAATGCCGAGTGTCGGATGGAGAGGTGTAAAGCTGTTGCCATTGGACTCTGGAGGAGACGTGTTTTGTGCAGTGACGGATCGCACGTCTCTATCTGTGTCTGATGGAGGTGTCTGGGTTTGGTGATGGAGGACGTTCCCCCCCCCCCCCCTGACTGCATTGTGGCCGCTGTACAGATGGAGGAGGAGGACGATGCTCGGGCTGTTATCAGGGGGCGGCCTCTTAGCTCCAGTGATGAAAATGTAGTGCTTCAGCAGACGTCGTTATGGACAATTGTAGCTACAGCTTTGTGGGAATAGTTTGGGGAGATCGTTGTCTGTTCCCCATGACTGTGCCCAGTGCACAGGGTCCACACATGGAGTGGGGGGACATGACACCGCACAGAGACCGGACCGTTGTAACTTGGCAGATTCTAAATCTAAAATGAAATAAAAATGAATTTGCACTTTGGTAATAATACAGCGGCTTCTTTTATTCTGGGATTAACTAGAGTTTGAAAAAAAAGAATAAAAAAAGTGAATGCAGCGTAAAATATTACAGCTACATGTGGTTTTTAAAATCCATAAAATTAGGAAACCGTTCTATGAATCACCCGTTCATCAAAAACTATTTAAAAAGCATTTTCGCCTCTCCAGGGAGCCGCGCACTTCGCTACGTTCCCCTGAAATGCAGCCGGGGTCAGGCCCGAGCAGGAAAGGAGCTGAATTAGGATTAATAAGTATAAATAATTTAAAGGGTTCCGGACATTTGTTATTAGCGCGGCGTTCCTTAACTCTTTACTCCACCATGACATACATTCACAGCAGCCGACGGTTTTGAGCGTACGGAATGTGCCTTTGATAACGGCTCTGGATAAAAATTTCAGAATCTAGCACAGAAGGGTGGAGGGGACAGAGAAAGACATAGATGGGCTTAAAAAGCAAATGTGGCCATATATTTTTGGCAACTGTTTTGTTACCCATATACCAAATGCCAACGATGTAAATTTGCATACAATTACATAATATAGGGATGGGATTTGTCTCGTTTTGCCATACATTGACAAAACATTGATGGCACAAGCTCATCAGCTGGGCATGCGCGATCATCATCTGGCCATGCGCGGTCATCAGCTGGGCATGCGCGATCATCAGCTGGGCATGCGCGATCATCAATTGGGGATGCGCGATCATCAGCTGGGCATGCGCGATCATCATCTGGGCATGTGCGATCATCATCTGGGCATAGGAGTTCATCAGCTGGGCATGTGCGATCATCAGCTGGGCATGCGCGATCATCTGGGTATAGACGATCATCAGCTGGGCATGCGCGATCATCAGCTGGGCATGCGCGATCATCAGCTGGGCATGCGCGATCATCAGCTGGGCATGCGCGATCATCAGCTGGGCATGCGCGATCATCAGCTGGGTATGCGCGATCATCAGCTGGGCATGCGCGATCATCAGCTGGGGATGCGCGATCATCATCTGGGCATGCGCGATCATCAGCCAGGGATGCGCAATCATCAACTCTACATGCGTGATCATGAACTGGGCATGTGCAATTATGACACACAATGTAATAATGGCTACAGAGCGAAATAAAAAAATACAATTTTGCCTCCCCATTTTGTAGAAATTAGCAAAGTGTTTTTGGCATCTAATGAGGTTCACTAGTCCAGGTGGGTGTTTTTAGATGTTTTCCCTTTGGGGCGTGTATTTCTTCTCCCTGTATGATGTTACCCAATCACAAACAGGCAGCATCACAGGAGAAAAAAAACATGCTCCACCATAGCTTAAGCTTTTCAGTTTGTGACATGTAAGGATTTGTGAAAGGTCCTCGGCTGTCCAACTTAGGTTTCCAGTTTTTTGCTCTTATTTTATTCCTCCTACTCCGCTTTTTTCTCTTTTAAATTCCGCCATACAGCTACCAGAGATATGGGTGTTTTTGTTCAGTGTTTATTTTTATGGTCTTTACCAAGGGGGCGTGGCTCTCGGGGGAATAATACAGAGTAGCATAAGGACACGCCCCAGAGGGACCCATGATCCACTCCCCCTTGGTAAAGATTAAAAGAATTAAATTCCTAAATCTCTGGAATCGTACAATGAATTTTAAAAGAAAAAAAAAAAAAAGAAAACTCTGAGAATTAAAAAAGAGCAAACACTGGATACGCAGAGCAGCAAAAATGAAAGAGCAAAAACTGAGCAGTGAGAATAAAAGAAGAGCAAACACTGAATACGCAGAGCAGCGAGAATTAAAAAAAAGAGCAAAAACTGAATACGCAGAGCAGCGAGAATAAAAGAAGAGCAAAAACTGAATACGCAGAGCAGCAAGAATAAAAGAAGAGCAATATCTGGATACTTGAAGGAGCAGCGAGAATAAAAGGAGAGCAATAACTGGATACTCAGGGGAGCAGCGAGAATAAAAGAAGAGCAATAACTGGATACTCAGGGGAGCAGCGAGAATAAAAGAAGAGCAATAACTGGATACTCAGGGGAGCAGCGAGAATAAAAGAATAGCAACAACTGGATACTCAGGTGAGCAGCGAGAATAAAAGAAGAGCAATAAATGGATACTCAGGGGAGCAGCGAGAATAAAAGAAGAGCAATAACTGGATACTCATGGGAGCAGCGACAATAAAAGAAGAGCAATAACTGGATACTCGGAGGAGCAGCGAGAATAAAAGAAGAGCAATAACTGGATACTCAGGGGAGCAGCGACAATAAAAGAAGAGCAATAACTGGATACTCGGAGGAGCAGCGAGAATAAAAGAAGAGCAATAACTGGATACTCAGGGGAGCAGCGAGAATAAAAAAAGAGCAATAAATGGATACTCGGAGGAGCAGCGAGAATAAAAGAAGAGCAATAAATGGATACTCGGAGGAGCAGCGAGAATAAAAGAAGAGCAATAACTGGATACTCGGAGGAGCAGCGAGAATAAAAGAAGAGCAATAACTGGATACTCGGAGGAGCAGCGAGAATAAAAGAAGAGCAATAGCTGGATACTCGGAGGAGCAGCGAGAATAAAAGAAGAGCAATAGCTGGATACTCGGAGGAGCAGCGAGAATAAAAGAAGAGCAATAACTGGATACTCAGGGGAGCAGCGAGAATAAAAGAAGAGCAATAACTGGATACTCAGGGGAGCAGCGAGAATAAAAGAAGAGCAATAACTGGATACTCGGAGGAGCAGCGAGAATAAAAGAAGAGCAATAACTGGATACTCGGAGGAGCAGCGAGAATAAAAGAAGAGCAATAACTGGATACTCGGAGGAGCAGCGAGAATAAAAGAAGAGCAATAACTGGATACTCGGAGGAGCAGCGAGAATAAAAGAAGAGCAATAACTGGATACTCGGAGGAGCAGCGAGAATAAAAGAAGAGCAATAACTGGGTATCTGATTTATTATCAAAGTGATGATTGCCGTCTATTTGAGCTTTTCCCTGTAGGTGTGTGATGTAGGTGTGTTTGGAAGCATGCACTGTATTTCTGACCGTCCTCGTCCTCTCTTCCAGGCTCTATCAGCTGGTAAAGGCTCTCTACTGCTTTGGGATTTTTGTGACCTATGCAATTCAGTATTATGTTCCCGCTGAGATCATCCTGCCGCTGGTTACTTCGAGGGTGTCCAAGAATTGGAAGCTGCCATGTGAGCTCATCATGAGGTCGTTACTGGTCTGCGCAACCTGTGAGTACAATCCACCCTTTAATGATGACCTCTTACAGTTTGGGGAAGGCAAATGTTTAAAGGGAACCTGTCAGCAGAAATGTTGCCCTAAACCTAAAAGTTTCCCCTTCTGCAGCTCCTGGGCTGCGTTCTAGCAAGGTTCCTATAGTTATTCTGCCCGCTTTTAGATCAAAATAAATAGTTTATAAAGTGGTACCTTTCAGTTTGAAAATCTTGTTAATGGTACACGGGGGCGGGCGGTCTGTCCGTTACGGTCCCTCCTGCCGCTTTAGGCCGTCCCCCAACGCTCATTTACATACCTCAGGACGCTGCCCAGTTCGTCCGATGTCTCGCGCATGTGTCGTGCCACTGTAGCAGGACTGTGCACAGTGGGACCGCTGGTGACGTTGCGCAGGCACGAGATTATGGGCGGCGCTGTGATTTTCATCAGCAAGCTCCCGCCCATAATCTCGTGCCCGCACTTTCCCCTCTGCCTCCACCGTTCTGCGCATGCCCTGGCCAGATGACCCAACGTCACCTGTTTCCCATCTAGCCCTGGAGCAGGAAATAGATGGGAGGAGCGGAGCAGGACACCACCTATCATCTGGTCATCTGGCCAGGGCATGCGCAGAACGGTGGAGGCAGAGGGGAAAGCGCGGGCGCGAGATTATGGGCGGGAGCTTGCTGATGAAAATCACAGCGCCGCCCATAATCTCGTGCCTGCGCAACGTCACCAGCGGTCCCACTGTGCACAGTCCTGCTACAGTGGCACGGCACATGCGCGAGACATCGGACGAACTGGGCGGCGTCCTGAGGTATGTAAATGAGCATTGGGGACGGCCTAAAGCGGCAGGAGGGACAGTAACAGACAGCAGACCGCCCGCCCCCGTGTACCATTAACAAGATCTTCAAACTGAAAGGTACCACTTTATAAACTATTTATTTTGATCTAAAAGGGGGCAGAATAACTATAGGAACCTTGCTAGAACGCAGCCCACGAGCTGCAGAAGGGGGAACTTTTAGGTTTAGGGCAAAATTTCTGCCCTAAACCTAAAAAGGACTGACTCATGATCGTTCCCTGTCCATATGACCATAGGACATCACATAACCCATATAATCCCATCCAAGATGGCCGTGTCCATGGGCTGTGGCCTATTCTTATTATTGACTTTCACGAATTGTTAGAGAAGAAACCCGTACCACACCAATAAGAAGATATAGAAAATTGTATTACTATCATACGGTCATAATCATCAGTGTGGGAATATATAGGACCATTCAGAGTTTAATATACAGCACCAAGAAAGAGAACCGAACAAGGGGTCACAAAAAGCATTGTCTTTATTGATATTCAATTAAAAAAAAACAAGATAAATAGTTATTTTATGCATATATTTTTAAAAAAACACAACCATTGACTGGAAGAAAGGGGCGTCACAAAGGAATAACCTGCATGTAACAATTTAAGGATAATGTGCAAAAATAAGGGTAAAGTACAAGGGTTATATGTATATAAATAAATAATTATATGTATATAAATAAATAAATCTCTACAAGGAGATTAAGGTGTCACGTGCTAAGGAGAGAGGTGGCCAGAGGTCATGCCACAACAGAGCAACCAATGTGAACCCAGGGTAATTTACCCAAACCTGAAATTGCAGGTGTTAACTCATAAAGGAAACTGCTCTGTGTAACGAAAACGAAATTTGGATAATCCAAATTCTCTCTAGCAAACTTCAGACGAGCCCAGACATGCACTGGCTTAAGCAGGGGGACACGTCTTGCACTGCAGTATCTGAGTCCCTGGCAGCGTAGTGTGTTACTGATGGTAGCCTTTGTTACAGTGGTCCCAGCTCTATGCAGGTCATTCACTAGGTCCCCCTGTGTGGTTCTGGGATTTTTGCTCACCGTTCTTCTGATCATTTTGTCCCCACGGGGTGAGATCTTGCGTGGAGCCCCAGATCAAGGAAGATTATCAGTGGTCTTGTATGTCTTCCATTTTCTTATTATTGCTCCCACAGTTGATTTCATCACACCAACCTGCTTGCCTATTACAGATTCAATCTTTCCAGCCTAGTGCAGGGCTACAATTTTGTTTCTGGTGTCTCTCGATAGCTCTTTGGTCTTCACCATAGTGGAGTTTGGAGTATGATTGAGGTTGTGGACAGGTGTCTTTTATACTGATAACAAGTTCAAACAGGAACCATTACTACAGGTAATGAGTGGAGGACAGAGGGTCTCTTACAGAAGAAGTTACATGTCTGTGAGAGCCAGAAATCTTGCATGTTTTTAGGTGACTAAATACTTATTTTCCACCATAATTTTAAAAATAAATCTTCGTGGTGATTTTCTGGATTTGTTTTCTCATTTTGTCTCTCATAGTTGTCGTCACCTATAACGTCAATTACAGGCCGACCTCATCTTCATAAGGGGGAGAACTTGCACAATTGGGGGCTGACAAAATATTTTTTTCCCCCACTGCATATATATATATACATATACAGTGTATATGTGTGTGTGTATGTGTATATACATTATATATATATATATATATATATATATATATATATATATATATATATATATATATATATATATGTATATGTATATATATATATATATATATATATATACATATATATATATATATATATATATATATATATATATATATAGCTGAGTGTATGTGTGTGTGTATGTATGTCCGGGATTGGCATCTGCACCGTCGCAGCTGCAGCCACAAAATTTTGCACACTCACACTTCTGGACCCCGAGAGCGTCATAGGCTATGTTTTGAGGGCAAATTGTAACCCCACGCTTTACAGTTATTCACCAAAAAACCTGCGTCCTTTAAAGCGAATGGAGCTGGGAGCCACAGTGCAGCCAGAACTTCAGAAGAATGCGCAGCCACGCCCTTATATGGAATGTTGGCGTGTCACAATGCAGCCAGGGAAAGAGACAGAGGCAGACACAGACAGGGTAAGAAACAGACACAGAAAAAGAGACAGATTGACAGGGAAAGAGACAGACTGACAGGGAAAGAGACAGACTGACAGGGAAAGAGACAGACTGACAGGGAAAGAGACAGACTGACAGGGAAAGAGACAGACTGACAGGGAAAGAGACAGACTGACAGGGAAAGAGGGGGAAAGAGACAGACAGGGTAAGAGACAGACAAAGACAAAGAGATAGACAGACAGAGAAAGATTGAGACAGACGGAGAAAGAGACAGAGACAGTCAGAGACAGACAGGGAAAGAGGCAGACAGACAAAGAGAGAGAGACAGAGCGATATATAAAGAGGGGGAGACAGACAGAGAATGGGAGAGAAAAAGAGAGACAGTTACTATCCCGGGTGTTAATATATTCTATTTATACATTCTGATTTGTTAACAGTTATCAACCCGGGTGAAGCCGGGTAGTACAGCTAGTACAATAATATAAATAAATATATATATATGGGATGTGATGATTAGAAATAGATGGAAGCAAATATTTTTATAGTTCCGCTATTTGAGTTTTGTTATCAATATTTTAATTTTATTTTAATTTACGGTTGGTAGTTGTTTTTTTTTTTTTTATCTCCGCTGCCCCCGACCTCCCCTCTATATAATTTTTTTTTTTTATTCTTTTTCTAAGCGACTCCATTTCCATCTGATGTGCTCTCCTTTGACAATTGTCGTCCTATTGTGTTCCGGCATGAATGATAATACCGGCTCACGCCGTATCCTACGAGTCAAAGTCAGAGCTTTTTTTTTTCCTTTTTTTTTCTACTGCAAAGCTTTTAAACTGCGCAAAATATGGATTCAATTATTTGCAGCAGAGACATGAAAGGGAGATGTACTATTTTTTTTTTCTTTTTCTTACTACTCCTGAAATCAGTCTGGTGAAATGACCCCATTCTGTCTCATTCATCAGATTGGAGGCTTAACAAAATGTATTCTGTGAAGTCATCGCACAACATGGATAGCCTTTTTTTTTCGTGTTTTAGAAAAAATAAAATCCGCAGGTGCCGGACCGACCCGACTGATTTCTGATAATTTCACTGCCTGTGTTTAACATTGAAAACTTCTTAACATTCGATTGCATTGAAAAGGTGAAACGAGCATTACATTACTGATCCTGAGTTACCTCCTGTATTATCCTCCAGAGCTGCACTCACTATTCCGCTGGTGCAGTCACTGTGTACATACATTACATTACAGATCCTGAGTTACCTCCTGTATTATACTCCAGAGCTGCACTCACTATTCTGCTGGTGCAGTCACTGTGTACATACATTACATTACTGATCCTGAGTTACCTCCTGTATTGTACTCCAGAGCTGCACTCACTATTCTGCTGGTGCAGTCACTGTGTACATACATTACATTACTGTTCCTGAGTTACCTCCTGTATTATACTCCAGAGCTGCACTCACTATTCTGCTGGTGCAGTCACTGTGTACATACATTACATTACAGATCCTGAGTTACCTCCTGTATTATACTCCAGAGCTGCACTCACTATTCTGCTGGTGCAGTCACTGTGTACATACATTACATTACTGATCCTGAGTTACCTCCTGTATTATACTCCAGAGCTGCACTCACTATTCTGCTGGTGCAGTCACTGTGTACATACATTACATTACTGCTCCTGAGTTACCTCCTGTATTATTCTCCAGAGCTGCACTCATTATTCTGCTTGTGGAGTCACTGTGTACATTACATTACTGATCCTGAGTTGCCTCCTGTATTATACTCCAGAGCTGCACTCACTATTCTGCTGGTGCAGTCACTATGTACATACATTACATTACTGATCCTGAGTTACCTCCTGTATTATTCTCCAGAGCTGCACTCATTATTCTGCTTGTGGAGTCACTGTGTACATACATTACATTACTGATCCTGAGTTACCTCCTGTATTATACTCCAGAGCTGCACCCACTATTCTGCTGGTGCAGTCACTGTGTACATACATTACATTACTGCTCCTGAGTTACCTCCTGTATTATTCTCCAGAGCTGCACTCATTATTCTGCTTGTGGAGTCACTGTGTACATACATTACATTACTGATCCTGAGTTACCTCCTGTATTATACTCCAGAGCTGCACTCACTATTCTGCTGGTGCAGTCACTGTGTACATACATTACATTACTGCTCCTGAGTTACCTCCTGTATTATACTCCAGAGCTGCACTCACTATTCTGCTGGTGGAGTCACTGTGTACATACATTACATTACTGATCCTGAGTTACCTCCTATATTATACTCCAGAGCTGCACTCACTGTTCTCCTTTGTTGTTGAGTAATGAAATGTTCCAGTCCGGGCAATTATCTGTGATTGATGAATATGTGCGGCGTCGCTGTCCTGAGCTGAGCGTTTGTTACAGTGTGCCAGTGCAGGTAAATGCAAAGAATTATCCAGACCTCGTGCATTAGTAACAAGACCCCGGAAGATCTCTCTATAGAACAGTTTAATCTCTGTATGTAGGCGAGGAAGTCTGCATTCACTGACAGCAAGAAGAGATCTTTAAATTGATGGACAGTTGTAGAATTTTTTCCCGTTATCGCTTCT
Organism: Anomaloglossus baeobatrachus; assembly: GCF_048569485.1. NCBI lineage: Eukaryota > Metazoa > Chordata > Amphibia > Anura > Aromobatidae > Anomaloglossus > Anomaloglossus baeobatrachus. The sequence continues at coordinate 780,551,243 of NC_134354.1, read as the reverse complement.
CTTCATTTTCGCTCTGATGGTCACGGACAATGCATAAGTGTACAAGCCTTATATCCATTTGTTCCTAGAGCACTAGAGGGCGCCAGAGGTCCTGCTTTATTTACATGGGACTGACTCATTTCTTTTTCACTGTCAGTTCTATAAATATTATCTTTAATATTTATTGCAAGTTTTATTTTTACGACAATTATTCTTACGCCCTTCATCATTCCGGTCACCCTAGGAGTTATATTTTCCCATCTTCAGAACTGGACAGAGTATTTTTTTTTTTAATTATGATTAATATTTATTTATTTTTTTGCGGGACGAATTTTTGTTTTGATTGATACCTTTTTTTTATTGTTTTTTTCTCTCATATGATTTGCTGGAAAACTTGGAAAAACGGGTAGAAATGGTGAAAAAGAAAACAAATCTACAAAAATCCCACAAGTCCACCATGATTTATTTATTTATTTATTTTATTTATTTTTTTACATTTTTTGTTCTATTAAAAATGGCAAATCCAAGGTATAACATTATTATTTTTATTTATATTTATTTATTTATTTTGTAATTTAAAAAATGAAATAAAAAACTTTGGTTTGTGGCACCATTGTCCAAGATCCATATTATTTTTTATTTTTCTGGGGGGGATACGGTAATCAAACACTAATTTTTTTGCATTTTTTTTTTTTGCTTAAGGAATTTACAGAATAATTTTATATTTTGATAGATTGGATTTTTAGAGACACGATGATCCCAATTTTAGCCGGATGTTATACACTGGAGACGGGGGGCCGGATGTTATATACCGGGGACGAGGGGCCGGATGTTGTACACTGGGGCCGGGGGGCCGGATGTTATACACTGGGGGTGAGGGGCCGGATGTTATACACTGGGGGTGAGGGGCCGGATGTTATACACTGGGGACAAGGGGCCGGATGTTATACACTGGGGGTGAGGGGCCGGATGTTATACACTGGGGGTGATGGGGCCGGATGTTATACACTGGGGACGAGGGGGCCGGATGTTATACACTGGGGGTGAGGGGCCGGATGTTATACACTGGGGATGAGGGGCCGGATGTTATACACTGGGGATGAGGGGCCGGATGTTATACACTGGGGACGAGGGGCCGGATGTTATACACTGGGGACGAGGGGCCGGATGTTATACACTGGGGACGAGGGGCCGGATGTTATACACTGGGGACGAGGGGGCCGGATGTTATACACTGGGGACGAGGGGCCGGATGTTATACACTGGGGACGAGGGGCCGGATGTTATACACTGGGGACGAGGGGCCGGATGTTATACACTGGGGGTGAGGGGCCGGATGTTATACACTGGGGACGAGGGGCCGGATGTTATACACTGGGGACGAGGGGCCGGATGTTATACACTGGGGGTGAGGGGCCGGATGTTATACACTGGGGACGAGGGGCTGGATGTTATACACTGGGGATGAGGGGCCGGATGTTATACACTGGGGATGAGGGGCCGGATGTTATACACTGGGGATGAGGGGCCGGATGTTATACACTGGGGATGAGGGGCCGGATGTTATACACTGGGGGTGAGGGGCCGGATGTTATACACTGGGGGTGATGGGGCCGGATGTTATACACTGGGGGTGGGGGGCCGGATGTTATACACCTGGGGTGATGGGGCCGGATGTTATACACCGGGGGTGAGGGGCTGGATGTTATACACTGGGGGTGAGTGGCCGGATGTTATACACTGGGGATGAGGGGCTGGATGTTATACACTGGGGATGAGGGGTCGGATGTTATACACTGGGGGTGAGGGGCCGGATGTTATACACTGGGGACGAGGGGCCGGATGTTATACACTGGGGGTGATGGGGCCGGATGTTATACACTGGGGGTGGGGGGCCGGATGTTATACACCTGGGGTGATGGGGCTGGATGTTATACACTGGGGGTGAGTGGCCGGATGTTATACACTGGGGATGAGGGGCTGGATGTTATACACTGGGGATGAGGGGTCGGATGTTATACACTGGGGGTGAGGGGCCGGATGTTATACACTGGGGATGAGGGGCCGGATGTTATACACTGGGGGTGAGGGGCCGGATGTTATACACTGGGGGTGAGGGGCCGGATGTTATACACTGGGGGTGAGGGGCTGGATGTTATACACTGGGGACGAGGGGACGGATGTTATACACTGGGGATGAGGGGCCGGATGTTATACACTGGGGACGAGGGGCCGGATGTTATACACTGGGGGTGAGGGGCCGGATGTTATACACTGGGGACGAGGGGCCGGATGTTGTACACTGGGGACGAGGGGACGGATGTTGTACACTGGGGACGAGGGGACGGATGTTATACACTGGGGACGAGGGGCCGGATGTTATACACTGGGGGTGAGGGGCCGGATGTTATACACTGGGGACGAGGGGCCGGATGTTATACACTGGGGACGAGGGGCCGGATGTTATACACTGGGGACGAGGGGCCGGATGTTATACACTGGGGACGAGGGGCCGGATGTTATACACTGGGGGTGAGGGGCCGGATGTTATACACTGGGGACGAGGGGCCGGATGTTATACACTGGGGACGAGGGGCCGGATGTTATACACTGGGGGTGAGGGGCCGGATGTTATACACTGGGGGTGAGGGGCCGGATGTTATACACTGGGGGTGAGGGGCCGGATGTTATATACTGGGGGTGAGGGGCCGGATGTTATACACTGGGGGTGAGGGGCCGGATGTTATACACTGGGGACGAGGGGCCGGATGTTATACACTGGGGGTGAGGGGCCGGATGTTATACACTGGGGGTGAGGGGCCGGATGTTATATACTGGGGGTGAGGGGCCGGATGTTATACACTGGGGGTGAGGGGCCGGATGTTATACACTGGGGGTGAGGGGCCAGATGTTATACACTGGGGACGAGGGGCCCGATGTTATACACTGGGGACGGGGGGCCGGATGTTATACATCGAGGACGAGGGACTGAATGTTATACATTGTGGATGAGGGGCTGGATGTTATGTATTGGGCACGAGGGGCTGTATGTTATATACCGGGGACGAGGGGCTGGATATTATATACCTGGGACGATAGGCCCGATGTTTTATACCGGGGGTGAGGGGCCGTATGTTATACAGCGGGGACTAGGAGATGGATGTTGTATACCGGGGGCGAGGGGCCGGATGTTATGTACCGGGCTCGCGAAGGGCTGGATGTTATGTACCGGGGACGAGGGGCAGTATGTAATACACCGAGGACGAGGGGCTGGATGTTATACACTGGGGGACGAGATGCTTGATGTTGTATATCGGGGACCAGGGGCTAGATGTTATACACCGGGAGACGAGGGGCAATTACAGAGGTTGGACATTTCCGGTAGTTCTTGACAAGATTTGAACACACTGCAGTAGGGGTTTCGGCCTACTCCTCCATACAGATCTTCTCCTCATCTTTCAGGTCACTCTTTTATACAGATCTTCTCCTCATCTTTCAGGTCACTCCTCCATACAGATCTTCTCCTCATCTTTCAGGTCACTCCTTTTATACAGATCTTCTCCTCATCTTTCAGGTCACTCCTTTATACAGATCTTCTCCTCATCTTTCAGGTCACTCCTCCATACAGATCTAGATCTTTCAGGTCACTCTCCATACAGCTCTTCTCCAGATCCAGATTTCGGGGCTGTCTCTTGGCAACATTGAGTTTCAGCTCCTCCAAAGATTTCCTATTTGGTTCAGACCTGGAGACCTGGCTAGGTCACTCCAGGACCTTGAAATGCTTCTTACGGAGCCACTCCTTAGTTGCCCTGGCTGTGTTTTTGGGTCATTATCATGCTGGAAGACCCAGCTCTTACTGAGAGGAGGAGGTTGTTGGCCAAAGTCTCGCGATACATGACTCCATCCATCCTCCCTTCAATACTGTACAGTTGTTCTGTCCCCTTTGCAGAAAAATACTCTCAAAGTATGATATTTCCATCCCATGCTTCATAGTTAGGACGGTGTTTTTGGGGTTGTACTCATCCTTCATCCTCCTCAAAACACGGTGAGTGGAGTTGATGCCAGAAAGTTTTACTTTGGTCTAATCAGACCATATGACCTTCTCCCATGTCTCTCCTGGATCATCCAGATGGTCAATTGAAAACTTCAAATGGGCCTGGACATGTGCTGGCGGGAGCAGGGGGACCTTGCATGCCCTTCAGTATTTTCAGCCATGACAGCGTAGTATGTTACTAATGGTAATCTCTGAGGCCATGGTCTCAGCTCTCTTCGGTTCATTAACCTGGTCCTGATCTTTCTCAGTATCATCCTTACCTAACGAGGCGAGATCTTACATGGAGCTTCAGACCGAGTAAAATTGACAGTCATCTTGTATTTCTTCCATTTTCTAATCTTTGCGCAACAATTGTTGTTGTCTCACCAAACTGCTTGCCTATTGTCCTGTACCCATCCCAGCCTTGTACAGGTCTACAATTTTGTCCCTTAGACCTCTCTTTGGTTTTGTCCATGGTGGAGAGATTGGAGTGTGATTGATTGAGTGTGGGAACAGGTGGCTTTTATACAGGTAACAAGTTCAAACAGGTGCAATTAATACAGGTAATGAGTGCAGAGAAGGAGAAACAATAACAGGTCTGTGAGGGCAGAATTCTTGCTGTTTGGTCGGTGATAAAATACTTATTTCATGCAATAAAATACAATTTAATTATTTAATAATCAAACAATGGGATTTTTTGGATTTTTCTTTCTATCAGAGTTGAAGTTGCCTGTGATAAAAATTACAGATCTCTCCATTCTCTGTAGGTGGGAAAAATTGCAAAATTAGCAAAGGATCAAATACTTATTTTCCTAACTGTATATATGGGTGTGTATATATGTACTGTTCAGAATAGATCTGGTGTTTGTCGTCTGCGTTGGATTTCTAGAACAATATACTGTAATTATCCCGCCCCATCAAAATCTTTTTTTTTTTTTCCATTTTAAGCTATAAGTGGTTATCCACACTATGGCAGGCTAGGAGATTTGTTATATCGGAGCTTCCTACAGATTTACATAACAAAGGCCCTCGCTCTTTGTTCCCGTCCTACATAACATACAGTTTTGTTATTTCTTCCATTGTGATTATTTCCTGGTGTTTTATTTATTTTCTGTTCTTTGAAACCTACACAAAGCAGAAAACTCTGCGCCGATCGTTCAAGGTGAATTGTTGTCCAAGCACAGTCATATCTACGATTCATCACCGGCTTTCACTGTGTTTTGACACTTTAAATCTAGGTATATCTGTCGGGCCGCTGTTGTGGTTGGAGTAAGATACTTGACGAGAAATAGAAGTACCTGCGCTTAAAGGGGCGCTCGATCTTTACAGAAAGCTCGGTTTTACTCCGAAGCGCTCTGGCCTGTCAGAGAAATCGTAGCTTATAAAAACAAGTTGGGCATGGTAGACGGTGACCATTAAGTGGCTCCTGGACTGGACCAACTTGCTTGTAGAGAGACCTGTCAATCAAAGCAGGGCAGGGAGAAGTGACAGGGAACTGCCCAGTGGACTCTCTTCCCTGTACGGTGACTTCTCAACTTCTCTTCTTATACTTATCTCAAACGTTGTAGGCGAAAACACTTTTATTTCATGATACCGAATCTACGAGTTGACTTTAGCTTGCGTGTAGAGAGACCTGTCAATCATAGCAGGGCAGGGAAGAAGTCAGAGGGAACCACACAGTGGACTTTTTTTCCCTGTACCAAAACTTCTCTTCTTATACTTCTCTCAAGCTTTAATCACTCATGATTAAGCCAGCACAAACACTGCGAAACGTACGTCGGGTGTCTCTGGGGGCTCCCTTCAACCGCCTTCCTGTTCCAGCACTGTCATCCCTGAATGGTAATATGCCTTTCCGCTCTCTCCTTCTCCCGCTGGGACTTATATGTTAGCCATGTGGCTGGTCCGATTGTTGGGAGGGGTTACCTTACTAAGTGCAGTGGTGTGATGTAATTTAAGCGCTGGTCCAGGCTCGCCCACCCACCTCTCATTGTTGTCTCACTTGTTTGGTCTTATTGTAATACTACTCATTGTATTTATGTGAATGAATTGGTTTTAACCTTTGTATATCAATAAAGCCTTTTACATTTTTCCTGTAAAACTCCTCTCTTTTTGTGTGCTTCTCTCAAGCTTTGTGAGTGGAAACACTTATTTTATGCTGCCCAATCCATGGGTTGACTTTAACTTGCTTTTAGAGGGACCTGTCAATCAAACCAGGGCGGGGAGAAGCCAGAGGGAACCGCCCAGTGGACTCTCCTCCCTATACAGTGACTTCTCTTCTTATACTTCTCTCCTCTCAAGCGTTGTGGGTAAAAACACTTCTATTTCATGATACAAAGTCTACGAGTTGACTTTAGCTTGCTTGTAGAAAGACCTGTCAATCAAAGCATGGCAGGGAAGAAGTAAGAGGGAACCACACAGTGGACTCTTTTTCCCTATACCATAACTTCTCTTCTTATACTTCTCTCAAGCTTTGTGAGTGGAAACACTTATTTCATGCTGCCCAATCCACGGGTTGACTTTAACTTGCTTTTAGAGGGACCTGTCAATCAAAGCAAAGTGGAGAGAAGCCAGGGGGAACCGCCCAATGGACTCTTTTTTTCCTATACCGTGACTTCTCAACTTCTCTTCACCCTGTACTGTGAATTATTGACTTCTCTTATGCTTCTCTTAAGCATTGTGAGAAAAAAACACTTTTATTTCATTATGACCAACCCATGGGTTGACTTTAAACTTGCTTGTAGAGGGATCTGTCAATCAACGCATGGCGGGGAGAAGCCAGAGGGAACCGCCCAATGGACTCTTTTTCCCTGTACCGTGACTTCTCAACTTCTCTTCTTATATATCTTTCTCTCAAGCTTTGTGAATGAAAATACTTATTGCTCAATCTACGGGTTGACTTTAACTTGCTTGTAGAGGGACCTGTCAATCAAAGCAGGGTGGGGAGAAGCCAGAGGGAACCGCCCAGTGGACTATTTTCCTTATTTCTTGACTTCTTATACATCTCTTTTCTCAAGCTATGTGAGTGAAAACACGTATTTCATGCTGCCCAATCCACAGGTTGACTTTAACTTGCTTGTAGAGGGACCTGTCAATCAAAGCAGGGCGGGGAGAAGCCGGAGGGAACTGCCCAGTGGACTATTTTCCTTATTTCTTCACTTATACTTGTCTTTTCTCAAGCTATGTAAGTGAAAACACGTATTTCATGCTGCCCAATCCACGGGTTGACATTAACCTGCTTGTAGAGAGACCTATCAATCAAAGCAGGGTGGGGAAAAGTCAGAGGGATCCGCCCAGTGGACTATTTCCCTATACTGTGCCTGACTTCTCATACTTCTCATTTTCTCAAGCGATGTGAGTGAAAACAGTTATTTTATGCTTCCCAATCCACGAGTTCACTTTAAAGGAAACCTGTCAGCAGAAATTTCGCAATAAACCTAAAAGATTCCCCCTCTGCAGCTCCTGGGCTGCGTTCTAGAAGGGTTCCTGTTGCTATTGTGCCCCCCTTGAGATCAAAATAAAAACTTTGTAAAGTCTTACCTTTTGTATGCAAATCTTTTTTTATGGTCACGGAGGCGGACTGTCTTGCGTCCGTTAGCACCCCTCCTGCCGCTTTACGCCGTCCCCCATTGCTCATTTCCATACCTGAGGACGCCGCCCAGTGCTCCCGAGGTCTCGCGCATGCACCGTGCCACTCTCGCGTGACTGAGCACTGTGCACAGTGTGACCGCTGGTGACGTGACTGCGCAGGCGTGAGATTATGGGCGGCGCTGTGATTGTCATCAGCAAGTACCCGCCCATAATCTCGTGCCCGCGTTTGTCACTCTGCCTCCACCGTTCTGCGCAAGCGCTGGACAGATGAACCCACGTCACCTCTTACCCATGTTTCCCTGGAGCAGGAAATAGATGGGAGGAGCGGAGCAGCATAACGGTGGAGGAAGAGTGAAAAGCGCGATCACGAGATTATGGGCGGGTACTTGCTGATGACAATCACAGCCCCGCCCATAATCTCACGCCTGCGCAATCACATCACCAGCGGTCACACTGTGCACAGTGCACAGTCACGCGAGAGTGGCACTGGGCATGCGCAAGACCTCGGGAGCACTAGGCGCCTTCCTCAGGTATGGAAATGAGCGATGGGGGATGGCGTAAAGTGGCAGGAGGTCAACTAATGGACGCAAGAGAGCCCGCCCCCGTGACCATAAAAAAAGATTTGCATACAAAAGGTAAAACTTTATAAAGTATTTATTTTGGTATCAAAGGGGGCACAATAGCAACAGGAACCTTTCCAGAATGCAGCCCAGGAGCTGCAGAGGGGGAATCGTTTAGGTTTATTGCAAAATCTCTGCTGACAGGTTCCCTTTAGTTGCTTGTAGAGAGAGCTGTCAATCAAAGCAGAGAGGGGAGAATCCAGAGGGAACCGCCCAGTGGACTCTCTTCCCTATACCGTGACTTCTCTACTCATACTTCTCTCAAGCTTTTATTTCATGCTGCCCAATGCATCGGTTGACATTAACCCCTTCCTGACATAGGTCGTACTTGTACGGCTTATGTCAAGTGCCAAATGTAGAAAGCAGTCTAAGAAAATGCACAGGGCAGATGACAGCTGTGTTACACAGCTGGCATCCGCCATTAATAGCAGCAAATAGAGCTTAGCTGTGATCACTGCTGTTAACCCCATTAAATGCTGCTTGTAATCTCTGACATTTAAGGAGCAACATCACATGCACCCATTAGCTCCACCCATGAAACAATGGGTTTCATATGAAACTATGAGTTTCCATATGAAACTATGAGTTTCCATATATATTGTTACAGTAGGTAGGGCAAATGGTCAGGCTATCACAGGTTAAAATCACCTATATAAATAGGTAAATAAACTATAAAAACAAACACAATGTAAATACTCAAACTCCCTAAAAAAAAAAAAAAAAAATCAGTTTTGATATCTCCACTTCCGTAAAAATCTAATCTATCAAAATATAAAATAATTTAACCCATGTGGTAGACACCATACAGCAAAAAAAAGGACAGAATTAGTAATAGTGTCTACATGTACATTAAAAAGCGATAAAAATGGCATGTGTCCCCCAAAATTGTAACAATAAATAGTGCAGATCACCACTCAAAGAACAACGTTCACACATCTCCATCATTGGAAAAGTGGAAGGGATAGTGCCAAAATCACAGTGTGGTCTCACAATGGCTACACACATATTTACTCATTTGTGCCAATATTACTCATAGTTGAATGTGCCCCATTTTGCACACTCACCCGCGAAAGAATGTATTCACCCTCCAGTAGTTGTTGTAATTGGATCTATACTGCAGAGGATTATCTTCTGCCATATGCCTCAAGAGAGAAATCCTTCAAAAAATTTTTTGGTACAAAGGACTAATAAAACAACAAAAAATAAAGTTTCTGACTTGAAGAATCATTTCACCAGGTCCTTTTTACCGAACAAGAAACGCAGTGAAAACTAAACTTAAAATCAAAGGCAGAATTGCTTTTTGATTTAACCCCACTTGGATATTTTTTATATCCCATTTCCAGTACATTATATCGTAAAATAAATGGTGCTATTCAAAAGTACAACTTGTCCCGCAAAAAAAGAAGTCCTCTTCTGACTGTAATTGTAAAATGAGAAATTTTGGGCTCATGGAAAAAGGGGAGAAGTCAATAAGTGCAAACCCCCCCCCTCCAGAAAAAAAATAAAATTGGCAGGTTATGAAGGAATAAAAAAACAAACCAGCAAGTCGGCTGTTTTTTTTTTTTTTAACTAGAAGCAACTCTAATGTTCAAAATTTCTGGATTTAATCCGACTGGAGTATGAGCCATGTGCAGAAATCCCGGCACTTCCACCCATGGCTGCTTTCACTGAGGTTATTAGGGGTCATCTGAGGATTTTCTGCCTCAGACAGTAAATGCACTTCGATAAATCATCATGATCCGCTGCTAGCAGCTCCTGTGTAATCACGGACCAATGATCTCCCAGATTTAATTGATGGGAGGCAAGTCTGGAGACGCTGCGGGCAAAGGGAGGCAAGTCTGGAGATGCTGCAGGCAAAGGGAGGCAAGTCTGGAGATGCTGCAGGCAAAGGAAGGCAAGTCTGGAGATGCTGCGGGCAAAGGGAGGCGAGTCTGGAGACGCTGCGGGCAAAGGGAGGCAAGTCTGAAGACGCTGCGGGCAAAGGGAGGCAAGTCTGGAGATGCTGCAGGCAAAGGGAGGCAAGTCTGGAGATGCTGCAGGCAAAGGAAGGCAAGTCTGGAGATGCTGCGGGCAAAGGGAGGCGAGTCTGGAGACGCTGCGGGCAAAGGGAGGCAAGTCTGAAGACGCTGCGGGCAAAGGGAGGCGAGTCTGGAGACGCTCCGGCAAAGGGAGGCGAGTCTGGAGACGCTGCGGGAAAAGGGAGGCGAGTCTGGAGACGCTGCGGGCAAAGGGAGGCGAGTCTGGAGACGCTGCGGGCAAAGGGAGGCGAGTCTGGAGACGCTGCGGGCAAAGGGAGGCGAGTCTGGAGACGCTGCGGGCAAAGGGAGGCGAGTCTGGAGACGCTGCGGGCAAAGGGAGGCGAGTCTGGAGACGCTGCGGGCAAAGGGAGGCGAGTCTGGAGACGCTGCGGGCAAAGGGAGGCGAGTCTGGAGACGCTGCGGGCAAAGGGAGGCGAGGCTGGAGACGCTGCGGGCAAAGGGAGGCGAGGCTGGAGACGCTGCGGGCAAAGGGAGGCGAGGCTGGAGAGACTGCGGGCAAAGGGAGGCAAGTCTGGAGACGCTGCGGGCAAAGGGAGGCAAGGCTGGAGACCCTGCGGGCAAAGGGAGGCAAGGCTGGAGATGCTGCGGGCAAAGGGAGGCAAGGCTGGAGACGCTGCAGCCACGGTACACCAGTTTGGAGACGCTGCAGCCACGGTACACCAGTTTGGAGACGCTGCAGCCACATGAGACAAGACTAGAAACCCTGCAGTCACTGGAGGCAAGTTGGGAGATGCTGCACCCATGGAGCAGGTTTAAGATGTTCACAGTAGCACGATCAACATGCGGCCTTGCGTTGTTGAAAAAAATATTCCTGGGACACTGGAGAATTGGCTGCGTCACTGGTTCCACCACCAAATCAATGTAACGCCGAGCTGTTATTGCATCTGTAAAGAAGAATAAAGGGGTCTGGCTACCGAAAAGTATGCCACAACACACCACAATCATGGTGGTAGCGTAAAACCAGTGTAATGTCCCCCCGTGAAGGCATCCTCATGAATGCCCATAGGTTCATAGAAATTACCTGTGGATAACCCAACAGTAAATCTTTCTTTGTTTTTCATTACGTCGAATCTTGGTCAAGGCACAATAAAGTAACCATTGTGTGCGGGTTACGGAGGCGTTTTTGCAGTGCAGGTGATGGTGTCCTCACCGCGACATCTAGTCTTTACAAGCGACTCTGGAATGATTTTTACCTATTTTATGCATTTTCTAATATCTTGTCAAATGAATTGAAAATGATGTACATCTCGTAGCCCCGGCCACTTAGGATCCGCGGACGACAAAATACACTGCAATTATGGGTGATTTTGTAACTTTCAGTCAGACGCACAACCCTCAGAGCACTAATGGCCAAATGAGCTCGTTAATGACTCGTGATGCATATTTTACAAATTTGCAAAAAAAAAAGAAGGAAAAAAGGTTACGAGACGAATAACTTATTTACATAAACAGTCGGCTGAGCTGTAATGTAGCCCGTCGTCAAACTAAAACTTTCCGAATGGCAACTACCCCCCCCCTTTACTCCCAAAAACCTTGTGATCTGTATGTTGACTTGGAGCTAATAAATCACCAGCAAGAAAAATCTAGTCGATAAAAATTTACTTTTATTAAGTAAGAATTTTTTAAAAGAGAAACAGGATCTTTCAGGAAGGCAGACCCCCTAGAAGGGGTTAAAAATTATATCACAACTTGTTATTATGTTGGGAGCACAAAACAATTTTACATAATTAGTGTCACCTCGTATACATGGTGTATATAATAATGGAACAATATGCTAAATAAATATATATTGTAACACGAGTGTGTTTATAAAAAAGCAATCATTCCAACCAGCTTATGACAGAAAGCATCTAACAAATCATATACCTACGGGGTATGACAGAAGAGAAAGTAAGTGTCCCACACCCTCTCCGACGCACGTTTCGCACTTTTAGCGCTTCTTCTTCTCACTCCTGGAAGAAGCGCTACAAGTGCGAAACGTGCGTCGGAGAGGGTGTGGGACAGCTGGTTGGAATGATTGCTTTTTTTTTATAAACACACTCGTGTTACTATATATATTTATTTAGCATATTGTTCCATTATTATATACACCATGTATACGAGGTGACACTAATTATGTAAAATTGTTTTGTGTTCCCAACATAATAACCAGTTGTGATATAATTTTTAACCCCTTCTAGGGGGTCTGCCTTCCTGAAACATCCTGTTTCTCTTTTAAAAAAATTCTTACTTAATAAAAGTTAATTTTTACCGACTAGATTTTTCTTGCTGGTGATTTATCATTGATTGTTTGTATCCTCCCAGTACAAAAAAGTTTTTTTTTGGTGTTGTTGGAGCTAATAATGTGCAATGGTACAGTGCTCAAAGATAAGGACGGGAACACTTGAATGGAGGATACAAGTACAAAATCTTTACTGATCTAAATTGTGTAACTCTTTATTAGCGGTCAATGGAAACCAAAATCATCCACCACCTTGAGGGCTGGATACCGGATCAAAGTCAAAATTGATATCACAGACTGATCCAATTTGTGTGAAATCTTTAATATGACTCAGTATTGTGCATGACACCCACGCATTTGTGCGTACTCCAGACTTTGTTGGGCCATCCTTTTGAGAAGATGGAGGTTGGTGTCCTAGGAGTTGTCCAGATCAGTCAATGACGTTTCTTCCTCCGTCCACATGAGGTCAGGCATTGTCCTGCACCAACGTAAGGTCGGAAGTGGCTCTGAGGGTTTCATCCTGGTACCGAACAGCAGTTGACTATCACGTGAAGGCATTTGTGAGCCCCCCATAAGTACTCCTGCCTAGAGCAACACTGGCCCAACACTACATCGATCATTCTGGATGATGTTCCAGGTGACATAAAGATTGCCAAAGCTCTTCCAGATTCGTACACATCTATCACATTTCCTTAATGTGAACCTTCTCTCATTTGTGAAGAAGCTTGAATGGTACAGTGCTGGGCTCTGCTGAGTCCTGATTACACCATCATGGAGTCCATTTCTGAAAGTTTGATCAGATGTATGCACTCTAATGGCTGCTGGAGGTCATGTTGTCGGTTGGCTTTGGTAGCGTTCTTCCTCAAACAAAGGAATAGGTAGTCATCCTACCGTTGGGCTGTCTCTGCAGCTACATGTACAACAGCCCGATACCTGGTAGTTGCTTCTCGCATCCAGTATGGTCTCCTACCTCAAGTGATGAGAAAGACACCACCAGTGAGCCCGTATATATAGCATTCTAGAATATTGTATATAAGAGTCCAGGCCGATCTGTATAACATAAAAACAGCCATTATACTCACCTGCGAGGTGGTCTGGTCTGATGGGCGTCAATGGTCTTGGTCGGGCGCCACCTTTTTTCCTTCCATCGCCGTCGTCCTTCCCAGCTACGTGTGGATGATGCAGCCTATGTCATCCACACAGAGGTCTCCATTGCATTCTTGCACAGGCGCACTTCTCTCTGCCCTGGTGAGAGCAGAGCAAAGTACTGTAATGTGCAGGCGCGAGGAAAGGTCACAGACCGCCGGCGCATGTGCACTACAATACAGAGCAGAGGGCATGCGCAGGAGCGCAATGGCGTAAGAGTTTTTGCAGACTTAACGGTAAGAAAAGGTCAGATTTTAAAGATTTTTTTTAAGGTGGAGATGACATGAGTGAGTGAGTGAATGGATTTGGAGAGTGGTGGAGGCAAATATAACCTCAAGACAGTGGGTGTGCTGCTGGGACTTATTGGTAGAATCACACACACTAATGGTGATAGTGAATTTATGAAGGTTAGGAGAGGGAGGAAACAGGAGGAGTTCAGTTTTTGACAAATTCAGTTTTAGATAAAGAGAGGACAATATGTTAGAGACAGCGGACAGACAATCCCTGGTATTTTGTAGTAATGCCGGGGTCATGTCAGGAGCAGAAGTGTATAATTGGTGTCATCAGCATAGAGATGGTGCTGAAAGCCGAATCTACTGATGGTTTGTCCAATAGAGGCCGTGTTTAGAGAGAAGACAAGGGGGCCAAGGACTGAACCCTGAGGAACCCCTTGTTTCCTTTTCCCTTTCCTTCCCTTCCTTTCTCTCTGACTTGCCCTCCTTCTTTTCTTTCTTTTCTTTTTCTCTTGCCCTCTTTCCTTTCTTTTCCATTCTTTTTCTCTTGCCCTCCTTCTTTCCATTCCTTTCTTTTTCTCTCGCCCTACTTCTTCACTTTCCTTTCTTTTCTTTTTCTCTCGCCATCCTTCTTTCCTTTCTTTATCTCTCGCCCCCTTTCCTTTAATTTCTTTTTCCTTTCCTTTTCCTCCCTTTCTTTTTCTCTCACCCTCCTTCTTTCCTTTCCTTTCTTTTTCTCTCGCCCTCCTTCTTTCCTTTTTCTCTCACCCTCCTTCTTTCCTTTTTCTCTCTCCCTCCTTCTTTCCTTTTTCTCTCGCCCTCCTTCTTTCCTTTCCTTTCTTTTTCTCTCGCCCTCCTTCTTTCCTTTCTTTTTCTCTCGCCCTCCTTCTTTCCTTTTTCTCTCGCCCTCCTTCTTTCCTTTTTCTCTCGCCCTCCTTTCCTTTTTCTCTCGCCCTCCTTCTTTCCTTTTTCTCTCGCCCTCCTCCTTTCCTTTATTTTTCTCTCGCCCTCCTCCTTTCCTTTCTTTTTCTTTCGCCCTCCTCCTTTCCTTTCTTTTTCTCTCGCCCTCCTCCTTTCCTTTCTTTTTCTCTCGCCCTCCTCCTTTCCTTTCTTTTTCTCTCGCCCTCCTTCTTTCCTTTTTCTCTCGCCCTCCTTCTTTCCTTTTTCTCTCGCCCTCCTTCTTTCCTTTATTTTTCTCTCGCCCTCCTCCTTTCCTTTCTTTTTCTCTCGCCCTCCTCCTTTCTTTTCTTTTTCTCTCACCCTCCTCCTTTCCTTTCTTTGTCTCTCGCCCTCCTTCTTTCCTTTCTTTGTCTCTCGCCCTCCTTCTTTCCTTTCTTTGTCTCTCGCCCTCCTTCTTTCCTTTCTTTTTCTCTCGCCCTCCTCCTTTCCTTTCTTTTTCTCTCGCCCTCCTCCTTTCCTTTCTTTTTCTCTCGCCCTCCTCCTTTCCTTTCTTTTTCTCTCGCCCTCCTCCTTTCCTTTCTTTTTCTCTCGCCCTCCTCCTTTCCTTTCTTTTTCTCTCGCCCTCCTCCTTTCCTTTCTTTTTCTCTCGCCCTCCTCCTTTCCTTTCTTTTTCTCTCGCCCTCCTTCTTTCCTTTCTTTTTCTCTCGCCCTCCTTCTTTCCTTTCTTTTTCTCTCGCCCTCCTTCTTTCCTTTTTCTCTCGCCCTCCTTCTTTCCTTTTTCTCTCGCCCTCCTTCTTTCCTTTTTCTCTCGCCCTCCTTCTTTCCTTTTTCTCTCGCCCTCCTTCTTTCCTTTCTTTTTCTCTCGCCCTCCTTTCCTTTCTTTTTCTCTCACCCGCCTCCTTTCCTTTTTCTCTCGCCCTCCTTCTTCCCTTTTTCTCTCGCCCTCCTTCTTTCCTTTTTCTCTCGCCCTCCTTTCCTTTTTCTCTCGCCCTCCTCCTTTCCTTTCTTTTTCTCTCGCCCTCCTCCTTTCCTTTCTTTGTCTCTCGCCCTCCTCCTTTCCTTTCTTTTTCTTTCGCCCTCCTCCTTTCCTTTCTTTTTCTCTCGCCCTCCTCCTTTCCTTTCTTTTTCTCTCGCCCGCCTTCTTTCCTTTCTTTGTCTCTCGCCCTCCTTCTTTCCTTTCTTTGTCTCTCGCCCTCCTTCTTTCCTTTCTTTTTCTCTCGCCCTCCTCCTTTCCTTTCTTTTTCTCTCGCCCTCCTCCTTTCCTTTCTTTTTCTCTCGCCCTCCTTCTTTCCTTTCTTTGTCTCTCGCCCTCCTCCTTTCCTTTCTTTTTCTCTCGCCCTCCTCCTTTCCTTTCTTTTTCTCTCGCCCTCCTTCTTTCCTTTCTTTGTCTCTCGCCCTCCTTCTTTCCTTCATTTTTCTCTCGCCCTCCTTCTTTCCTTTTTCTCTCGCCCTCCTTCTTTCCTTTTTCTCTCGCCCTCCTTTCCTTTTTCTCTCGCCCTCCTTCTTTCCTTTTTCTCTCGCCCGCCTCCTTTCCTTTTTCTCTCACCCTCCGTCTTCCCTTTTTCTCTCGCCCTCCTCCTTTCCTTTATTTTTCTCTCGCCCTCCTCCTTTCTTTTCTTTTTCTCTCACCCTCCTCCTTTCCTTTCTTTGTCTCTCGCCCTCCTTCTTTCCTTTCTTTGTCTCTCGCCCTCCTTTCCTTTCTTTTTCTCTCGCCCTCCTCCTTTCCTTTCCTTTGCCTCTCGCCCTCCTTCTTTCCTTTCTTTGTCTCTCGCCCTCCTCCTTTCCTTTCTTTTTCTCTCGCCCTCCTTTCTTTTCTTTTTCTCTCGCCATCCTTCTTTCGTTTCTTTATCTCTCGCCCCCTTTCCTTTAATTTCTTTTTCCTTTTCCTCCCTTTCTTTTTCTCTCGCCCTCCTTCTTTGCTTCCTTTTTCTCTCACCCTCCTTCTTTCCTTTTTCTCTCTCCCTCCTTCTTTCCTTTTTCTCTCGCCCTCCTTCTTTCCTTTCCTTTCTTTTTCTCTCGCCCTCCTTCTTTCCTTTCTTTTTCTCTCGCCCTCCTTCTTTCCTTTCTTTTTCTCTCGCCCTCCTTCTTTCCTTTCTTTTTCTCTCTTTTTCTCTCGCCCTCCTTTCCTTTCTTTTTCTCTCGCCCGCCTCCTTTCCTTTTTCTCTCGCCCTCCTTCTTCCCTTTTTCTCTCGCCCTCCTTCTTTCCTTTCTTTTTCTCTCGCCCTCCTTCTTTCCTTTCTTTTTCTCTCGCCCTCCTTCTTTCCTTTCTTTTTCTCTCGCCCGCCTCCTTTCCTTTTTCTCTCGCCCTCCTTCTTTCCTTTTTCTCTCACCCTCCTCCTTTCCTTTCTTTTTCTCTCGCCCTCCTCCTTTCCTTTCTTTTTCTCTCGCCCTCCTCCTTTCCTTTCTTTTTCTCTCGCCCTCCTCCTTTCCTTTCTTTTTCTCTCGCCCTCCTCCTTTCCTTTCTTTTTCTCTCGCCCTCCTCCTTTCCTTTCTTTTTCTCTTGCCCTCCTTCTTTCCTTTCTTTTTCTCTCGCCCTCCTTCTTTCCTTTTTCTCTCGCCCTCCTTCTTTCCTTTTTCTCTCGCCCTCCTTCTTTCCTTTTTCTCTCGCCCTCCTTCTTTCCTTTTTCTCTCGCCCTCCTCCTTTCCTTTATTTTTCTCTCGCACTCCTCCTTTCCTTTATTTTTCTCTCGCCCTCCTCCTTTCCTTTCTTTTTCTCTCGCCCTCCTCCTTTCTTTTCTTTTTCTCTCACCCTCCTCCTTTCCTTTCTTTGTCTCTCGCCCTCCTTCTTTCCTTTCTTTGTCTCTCGCCCTCCTTCTTTCCTTTCTTTTTCTCTCGCCCTCCTCCTTTCCTTTCCTTTGCCTCTCGCCCTCCTTCTTTCCTTTCTTTGTCTCTCGCCCTCCTCCTTTCCTTTCTTTTTCTCTCGCCCTCCTTTCTTTTCTTTTTCTCTCGCCATCCTTCTTTCGTTTCTTTATCTCTCGACCCCTTTCCTTGAATTTCTTTTTCCTTTTCCTCCCTTTCTTTTTCTCTCACCCTCCTTCTTTGCTTTCTTTTCTTTTTCTCTCGCCCTCCTTCTTTGCTTTCTTTTTCTGTCGCCCTCCTTCTTTCCTTTTTCTCTCACCGTCCTTCTTTCCTTTTTCTCTCTCCCTCCTTCTTTCCTTTTTCTCTCGCCCTCCTTCTTTCCTTTCCTTTCTTTTTCTCTCGCCCTCCTACTTTCCTTTCTTTTTCTCTCGCCCTCCTACTTTCCTTTCTTTTTCTCTCGCCCTCCTTCTTTCCTTTCTTTTTCTGTCGCCCTCCTTCTTTCCTTTTTCTCTCACCCTCCTTCTTTCCTTTTTCTCTCTCCCTCCTTCTTTCCTTTTTCTCTCGCCCTCCTTCTTTCCTTTCCTTTCTTTTTCTCTCGCCCTCCTACTTTCCTTTCTTTTTCTCTCGCCCTCCTTCTTTCCTTTCTTTTTCTCTCGCCCTCCTTTCTTTTCTTTGTCTCTCGCCCTCCTTCTTTCCTTTCTTTGTCTCTCGCCCTCCTCCTTTCCTTTCTTTTTCTCTCGCCCTCCTTCTTTCCTTTCTTTTTCTCTCGCCCTCCTTCTTTCCTTTTTCTCTCGCCCTCCTTCTTTCCTTTTTCTCTCGCCCTCCTTCTTTCCTTTCTTTTTCTCTCGCCCTCCTTCTTTCCTTTCTTTTTCTCTCGCCCTCCTTCTTTCCTTTCTTTTTCTCTCGCCCTCCTTTCTTTTCTTTGTCTCTCGCCCTCCTTCTTTCCTTTCTTTGTCTCTCGCCCTCCTCCTTTCCTTTCTTTTTCTCTCGCCCTCCTTCTTTCCTTTCTTTTTCTCTCGCCCTCCTTCTTTCCTTTTTCTCTCGCCCTCCTTCTTTCCTTTTTCTCTCGCCCTCCTCCTTTCCTTTCTTTTTCTCTCGCCCTCCTCCTTTCCTTTCTTTTTCTCTCGCCCTCCTTCTTTCCTTTCTTTGTCTCTCGCCCTCCTCCTTTCCTTTCTTTGTCTCTCGCCCTCCTCCTTTCCTTTCTTTTTCTCTCGCCCTCCTCCTTTCCTTTCCTTTGCCTCTCGCCCTCCTCCTTTCCTTTCTTTTTCTCTCGCCCTCCTCCTTTCCTTTCTTTTTCTCTTGCCCTCCTCCTTTCCTTTCTTTTTCTCTCTCCCTCCTCCTTTCCTTTCTTTTTCTCTCACCCTCCTTCTTTCCTTTCCTTTCTTTTTCTCTCGCCCTCCTCCTTTCCTTTCCTTTTTCTCTCGCCCTCCTTTCCTTTTTCTCTCGCCCTCCTTCTTTCCTTTTTCTCTCGCCCTCCTCCTTTCCTTTCTTTTTCTCTCGCCCTCCTCCTTTCCTTTCTTTTTCTCTCGCCCTCCTCCTTTCCTTTCTTTTTCTCTCGCCCTCCTCCTTTCCTTTCTTTTTCTCTCGCCCTCCTCCTTTCCTTTCCTTTGCCTCTCGCCCTCCTCCTTTCCTTTCTTTTTCTCTCGCCCTCCTCCTTTCCTTTCTTTTTCTCTCGCCCTCCTCCTTTCCTTTCTTTTTCTCTCACCCACCTCCTTTCCTTTCTTTATCTCTCGCCCTCCTCCTTTCCTTTCTTTGTCTCTCGCCCTCCTCCTTTCCATTCCTTTGTCTCTCGCCCTCCTCCTTTCCTTTCTTTGTCTCTCGCCCTCCTCCTTTCCTTTCTTTGTCTCTCGCCCTCCTCCTTTCCTTTCTTTTTCTCTCGCCCTCCTTCTTTCCTTTTTCTCTCGCCCTCCTTCTTTCCTTTCTTTTTCTCTCGCACTCCTCCTTTCCTTTCTTTTTCTCTCGCCCTCCTCCTTTCCTTTCTTTTTCTCTCCCCCACCTCCTTTCCTTTTTTTTTCTCTCCCCCACCTCCTTTCCTTTCTTTTTCTCTCGCCCTCGTCCTTTCCTTTCCTTTCTCTCTCGCCCTCCTCCTTTCCTTTCCTTTCTTTTTCTCTCGCCCTCCTCCTTTCCTTTCTTTGTCTCTCGCCCTCCTCCTTTCCTTTCTTTGTCTCTCGCTCTCCTCCTTTCCTTTCTTTGTCTCTCGCCCTCCTCCTTTCCTTTCTTTGTCTCTCGCCCTCCTCCTTTCCTTTCTTTGTCTCTCGCCCTCCTCCTTTCCTTTCTTTGTCTCTCGCCCTCCTCCTTTCCTTTCTTTTTCTCTCGCCCTCCTTTCTTTTCTTTTCCTCTCGCCCTCCTTTCCTTCCTTTCTGCACATTATTGGTATTACTTGCAGCTGTCATATTTAGAAGTCTTTGTGACTCGTTGTGTTTTTTCTTTATTGCAATCTTCTTCTTCTCAAACCTTTTGCAGCTGAACTCGGCACAGACAGATTCTAATTTCATTTTGGATGAAAGCGCGGAGCATCCAAGTGCATTTTAATCAGTAAAATGTGCCGCTCACCTTCCCCCTCGCCTTGCATCTTCTGCCGCGGTTTGGGTTGAAAGACGCGCTGCCATCATAACAAGTTAAGCTGTTACACAAAGATTGAAAGCTCAGAACAACAACAGATGAATTGCTGATGGATAAAGGATGCGCACAAACACTGGCAATCCATTAAGATCTGTCCGCCGCGATTCCCTTGATCAAAGGATCGCAGGTATTGCTCTTGTTGCCGCCCTTGACAAGTGAATTGGCACCGGGGCGGCTGCAGAAGGTGAAGTAATGAGCTTACTGTGCGCTGCCTCACCCTTCAAGTTTGCCCAAATATCCGCACTCCTTTGTTCTTAAGTGTTTTCTCCGGCTCTTCAACATCACAAGCCTCTTTATTTGCCGAGATGTCGCTTAGTTGCGTCCCGTCTTCCTCTTCACAATCTGCGGGTCACACGTTTCGTATGTTGCAGACGTCTCTCCGCTTTGTAAAGGTGACGTGCCAACAGGCTGCTTTTGATTCTAAAAAAATGTGATATTTGTTAGATAAAGAAGTCCCTTGTAAAAAAGAACTTTAAAGGGGTCGTCTATTTCGGAAAAAAAATAACTTTGATTAAAAAAATAAACAAAAAGTCATATCTTGAAGAACGCTCCGCGATGGGGAAGCCCTTTGACCTTGGTTAATCCGCACGTGGATCTTCAGTTTGTCAAACTTCACCCCCGTCTATGATCAGTCCCCGATTTTTCCACATGGTCGTTTCATTATATTTTTTTATCATTGAGGTTTTTTTTTACAACATGTTCTGTTCTTGTGATGCGGCAAATAAAGAATCTGTTGCGCATGCGCTCTCCATTCAACCCTATCCAAAAATGTGTGCTGTGACCGGAGAGATGGCCACACACAACCCTATCTACGCAATCATTTTAATAGTAGTTAAAGGGAACCTGTCACCACATTTTTACCTATTAAGCTAAAAGAATCCCCTTCTGCAGCTCCTGGGCTGCATTCTATGAAGGTGCACCTTGGCCCGGACTCCCCTTCCAGACCCCAAAAATAACTTTATAAAACTTGGCCGTTAGGTATGCTAATTACCATGGTTGACCAGATGGGCGGGCTCATTTTCTGCTCCTTTATCCCCCTCCTGCTGCTGATCGCCGTCCTCCTTCCTTGATTTACGGGATGATGCCCTCCGTCATGCTCCTCATCACATTTTCAAATCTCGCGCCTGTGCAGTTAGGTCTGCTCGCGCAGGCGTATTTCACTCTACAATATCCCGGCCAGAGCAGAAAACATAGCTGCCCTAGCTCGCGTCGGTGAGCTAAATGCGCAGACGCAAGATTATGGGCGGGTACGAGCATGGCGATGGTGAGGTCGGCGCTGTGCATGACCTCACCAGCGCCATGCTCGTACTCGCCCATAATCTCGCGCTTGCACATTTAGCTCACCGGCGCGAGCTAGGGCAGCTATGTTTTCTGCTCTGCCCGCGATATGGCAGAGCGAACTGCGCCTGCGCGAGCAGACCTAACTGCACAGGCGTGAGATTTGAAAATGCAACGAGGAGCATGACGGAGGGTGTCATCCCGTCAATCAAGGAATGAGGACGGCGATCAGCGGCAGGAGGGGGGAGAGGAGCAGAAAATGAGCCCGCCCATCTGGCCAACCAAGGTAATTAGCATACCTAACGGCCAAGTTTTATAAAGTTATTTTTGGGGTCTGGAAGGGGAGTCAGGGACAAGGTGCACCTTCCTAGAATGCAGCCCAGGAGCTGCAGAAGGGGATTCTTTTAGCTTAATAGGTAAAAATCTGGTGACAGGTTCCCTTTACTCATTCATTTTAATAGCAGTTGGATAGGGTTGTGTGTGGCCATCTCGAAGTTCACAGCACACATTTTTGGATAGGGTTGAATGGAGAGAGCTGCGCATGCGCAACAGATTCTTCATTTGCCACAAATGATTCTTTTAGTTTAATAGGTAAACATCTGATGACAGGTTCCCTTTAAGAAGTGCAACGCCCATACCGACGTCCCTGCGCTGCCCTGCCCCCTTCCCCCACTGGAGACGCCAGCCCACTCATCTTTTCTTTCACCCAGTGGTGGCTGCCCCATCTCTGGTATATGCTGCTGTCTCCCAGGGCCCGCTCACACTGCACAGACCTCCTGGAAATGCCCGTAGGGTCTGTGCACAGACATTCCCCTTTTCTTAAAGAGCTAATACATCCTGACCCGGAAGGGCCGCTGAGCTTGGCTGAGAGGCATCAGGTATTTAAGGCACCTTCCCCTTAAGGGAAGTGCCTGGACATCCAATTCTACATGTTCCTAATTCTCAGGTCCTTTGTGCTGCTGCTGTCATTGTGCTGTTGCTGATTCATATCTGTGTTTAATGCATTACAAGTCTGTTGGTGCTGCAACTATCCATGTCGACAGCCTACTATGATAGCCACTGCTTCTGCTGCAAGCATCCATGCCGGTCATCTACCACGATATCTGCTGCTGTTGCTTTTTTTTTTTTTTACAACCAGAGAATGTATTGTATCTGTGTCTCCAGCTACCAAAGTAACATTGATCCCCTGGGGTTGCTCTCTGTCGGCTACCTACCAGCTTGTGTGCCTATCCCAATCTCTGGTGGCATTTGTGAAGCCTCGGCGGCCGATCCAGTTTGCTCTTTCAGGCAAGTAATTGGTACCTTCAGGTCAATAACTCTGTGCTTGCCCTGCGAGCCCAATGAGATTTTTGGAAAATGATGATGAGGAGATCTGCCCGTGGCCGTTAACCTGTTAAATGCTGATGTCAATCTCTGACATTGGCATCTCTGACAGAGGGAACCCACAAGCTGACAGGAGGGCGCGTCATTGCACAAACCCATTGATGCACCTGTGACGTGATCGCTAGGCGCAGGTGGATGACTGTGACAGGCGGGGGTCTGCTGGTGACCCCCATACCTGTTATTGCGATACTCCTGTGAAAGCCAGCGTTCATAGGAAACTATTTTTTTTCTATACATAGCAGTGCTGATGCACTGCTGTGTATAGCGGATGTAATCAGACAATCGCAGCTTAAAGTCCCCTAAGGGGGCAAACAATTATAGTAAAAAGTGAAGTAAAAAAAGGTTTTTTAAAATGGAAAAAAAAAATGCAAAAATTAAAATCGTCCCCCCCCCTTTGCCCTATTAAAAATTCAACAAAAAAATATTTCACAGCATCGCTGCGTTCGTAAAAGTCTAATCTATCAAAATATAAAATGAATCCAATAGGTAAACTAAAGAGAAAAAGAATCGAAATGTCAGAATTGTGTTTTTTTGGTCTCCACAATATTGAACTAAAATGCAATGAGGTGCCACAAATCATTCAACTGAAGTAAAGAGCTGGCGGTAGAGGCGGCCCCCTGCACCGGCCGAGATCTTCGAGGGGTCTACGTGCCTGCGGTCTGAGTGTTTAAGACGCCTGGGCTAGAGACCTGGATCATGGCAGAAGGGCGACAGTGATCAGTGCACATAAAGATTAACTTGAATCACTGTCGCTCCCTGCTAGAGTCTGGTGACCAGCGTCCTGTGCGATCGCACATAGCTAAAGCCGGCCATGAGTGGTACACTCACTCGAGTATAAGCCGAGGGGGGCTTTTTCAGCATAAATAAAGAGCTGAAAAAGTCGACTTATGTATAAGTATACAGTGTCTCCACCCATATCCTGTGCACCGCCATTAACTTGAGAACGGCGGCAGCTATAGGCATAGAAGTTGTGTCTAGGTATAGTAAAGTAGCCATGCATTACGCAATGAAACCACCTATAGTGCCACCTGGTGGAAAACAACGGAGTTAGCATTTTTATTTTGAAAACGGAACGAGATGGAGAAAAAAAAATGAATTAAAAAATTGTAGGGCATCATCAATTCAATGCGAATCGACACCTTGTATACAGAAATGCTATGATATGAAACCCATGACCCCCCCCAAACATTGAATGCTGGTCACGCATATGGCGCTCATTTAACTTTGATGCTCAATGTGGCCACCGTCAGCTGCAATGCACATCTGGGCTCTGCACAGCATACTGTATCTTGCTGCACGTTGTGCAATATGGTGGGTGACACGTTTGCACAAGCATCTGTGATACATCGTCGTAGGTCCTGCAATGTTGGTGGAGGGGTCGCATACACCTGCTGTTTGATGTGACCTCACAGAAAGAAGCCCAATGGGGTCAGGTCAGGTGAGCGGAGGCCACTCCACACAGCCACCATACCCAATGACTTGTAGGAAGGTCTCCATGAGCTATCGCTTCACGTCCGCAGCCTTGTGAGGTTTACACGTTCTAATCATAGCATTTCTGTATGCAAGGTGTGGATTCTTATTGAATTGATGATGCCCTACAAATTAGAGATTAAAATGCTAACTCCGTTGTTTTCCACCAGGTGGCGCTATAGGTGGTTCCATTGCGTAGCGCATGGCTACTTTACTATACCTAGACACCACTTCTATGCCTATAGCTGCCGCCGTTCTCAAGTTAATGGCGGTGGACAGGATACGGGTGGACACAATGTATACAGTAAATGAAAAAATAAACAAGCTATGCATGTTTGGTATCTGCATATTCGTTCTGACCTAAAAAATCATATTGCCTGGTGATTTTAATTGTATAGTAAACTCGGTAAATAAAAATACAAAGAAAACTATTGTAGAATTGCACTTTTTTGCAATTTCACACCACTTTGGTGTTTTTTCCCCACTTTTTAGTGCATCACATGATAAAGTGAATGGTGTTTTTCAAAAGTACAATTCGTCCTGCGAAAATCAAGCTCTCATAGGGCTATATTGATGGAAAAATAAAAACTTTATAGCTCTTGGAAGTAGGAGAGGAAAAACCAAAAATGAAAAAAAAAATATTGAATATAGCCCCGTGGGAAATGTGTTTAAAAAAAAAAAAAAAAAAAAACAAAACTGTGTTTTACTCACCCATCCCCTGGTGAAGGCCTGAGTCTCCACCAGTGCCCCTGTGTCAGTTTTTGCCTGCATCGTAACAGGTCAGCGGCTCTGCTCATATAGACTCATATAGATGATCAGAGCTGCTGAGCTCAGTGATTAGCTGCAGCGTTGTCGATGTTGTGATAGCGCTACAGGCAACTACAGACACCAGGAGTAGCAACAGAGACTCAGGCCTTCACCTGGGGTTGGGTGAGTAAAGCAGTTTTATTTATTTTAAACAAACTGGGCTGTGGGCAGAATTTTGTTTTCTGAAAATGGAAAACTCCTTTAATGCCTGAGATACAGGAGGAATGCTCCTTTAATCTCCTAAATTCCCTGTGGTAGAAGATTCAGTCAGCGAGACCCCCCCCCCCCCAAAAAAAAAACTTTCCTCACAACGTTTTAAGACAGGGAACAAGACATTCATTATGGTATAAATACAATAAATTTGCCTCTATTAAAGACCCTTAGTGTTGTTACACACTACAATATCCCTTTTATGGCCCCTATTAGCATATGGTGCCCCCAGGAATCTTACCCCCAAAGTGATTTCCCCCACAGTGATCCTCACATGCATAGTATGTAGTATGGTAACACCTTACCTCCCCAACACAGTATGTTTATCCTACAGTGCCCACAATACAGTATGATGACACCACAGTGCCCACAATACAGTAGGATAACCCCACAGTGCCCATAACACAGTATGATGACACCACAGTGCCCACAATACAGTAGGATAACCCCACAGTGCCCATAACACAGTATGATGACACCACAGTGCCCACAATACAGTATGATAACCCCACAGTGCCCTAACACATTATGATAACACCACAGTGCCCACAATACAGTATGATAACCCCACAGTGCCCTAACACATTATGATAACACCACAGTGCCCTAACACATTATGATAACACCACAGTGCCCACAATACAGTATGATAACCCCACAATGCCCTAACACATTATGATAACACCACAGTGCCCACAATACAGTATGATAACCCCACAGTCCCCTAACACAATATGATGAACCCCACAGTGCCCAAAATACAGTAGGATAACCCCACAGTGCCCTAACACATATGATAACACAACAGTGCCCACAATACAGTATGATGACCCCACAGTGGTCCTACACAATCTGATGACACCACAGTGCCCACAATACAGTATGATGACCCCACAGTGCCCACAATACAGTATGATGACCCCACAGTGCCCACAATACAGTATGATGACCCCACAGTGCCCCCAACACATTTGGATGACCCCACAAGTGCCCAAAATACAGTATGATGACCCCACAGTGCCCAAAATACAGTATGATGACCCCACAGTGCCCCAACACATTATGATAACACCACAGTGCCCACAATACAGTATGATGACCCCACAGTGCCCATAATACAGTATGATGACCCCACAGTGCCCATAATACAGTATGATGACCCCACAGTTCCCTAACACATTATGATAACACCACAGTGCCCACAATACAGTATGATAACCCCACAATGCCCTAACACATTATGATAACACCACAGTGCCCACAATACAGTATGATAACCCCACAGTCCCCTAACACAATATGATGAACCCCACAGTGCCCAAAATACAGTAGGATAACCCCACAGTGCCCTAACACATATGATAACACAACAGTGCCCACAATACAGTATGATGACCCCACAGTGGTCCTACACAATCTGATGACACCACAGTGCCCACAATACAGTATGATGACCCCACAGTGCCCACAATACAGTATGATGACCCCACAGTGCCCACAATACAGTATGATGACCCCACAGTGCCCAAAATACAGTATGATGACCCCACAGTGCCCCCAACACATTTGGATGACCCCACAAGTGCCCAAAATACAGTATGATGACCCCACAGTGCCCAAAATACAGTATGATGACCCCACAGTGCCCCAACACATTATGATAACACCACAGTGCCCACAATACAGTATGATGACCCCACAGTGCCCATAATACAGTATGATGACCCCACAGTGCCCATAATACAGTATGATGACCCCACAGTTCCCCCATTACATTATAACACCACAGTGCCCCCAACACATTATGATGACCCAAAGGACGATGACTATACAGTCCTTACTCATAGTTGCTATGAGTAAGGACTGTATAGTACGAAATGCGTAAGCAATCCCTACCCTGGGGCATCGACTCATATTTTATGATGTAATAAACCTTTTTAATTGTATGGATTAAATAATTTGTTTTTATCACTGGACGTGTTGCTGGATTACCTGCTGTTTTTGTGACTGCCCTCAACATAGTATGATCCCACCACCGTTCCACCCAAAAAATATGATGCCCCACAGTCATTCCTCCCCCAATATGAAACCCTCCACAGCTTCACCCACACACTGATGCCCCCCACAACACCCACACATAGTATGACGGACCTACAGCCCCACACAGTATTATGGCCCCCCACACATTACAGTGACCCTAACAACTTCCCACTCACCGTATAATGCCTCCTTATCCCCCCAAATGCAGTATTATACACTCACACGGATTGATAACCCCCTATAGATAGTGTGGGCAGCTTTGAGGACCATGATATCATATGTAGTATCATAGAGCCCAGAGCCTTCATATAGACCGTATGATGCCTCTATAAGTACTAATGTCAACATAAAAATAATACTTAGCCACTTTTTCCTGGTGCACTGCTTTGGTTTGTGCTTTTTTGAAGCTGAGGCTCCACACCGCAGGCGCAGTCCAGTGATGTGATAGCGCCTGCTGCTGTGAGACTCGAGCACACAGCTGACTGGTGGCACACAGAGCTGTCGGCTCACTATTCCTCCATTGTATCTCCATCCTGGAGATGCAGATTCTGGCGGGTAGGGCCTTTGACCAGAACTCATGAGCGCCATGGCAGTGGCGTGGTTGGCCGTTATTCGCACTACACTTCTGCTCTTCTTTTGGTTGAAGCCCGTTAAGTCTGTAGTTACTTGAAATTCTGATATTCCTGATGAATATGAAATGTAATTAATTTTCTTCAGCGATACTTTCCCGGAATTACTCGGGTCTGTGTACGTTGTGTCATAGGCGACTCGGCTTGATGAAATTGAAGACATGATCAGGTTCTCAAACGGGCGAATATACGACTGGCGGAGAGGGATCGGAGTTTTACCATTTCCCATACTTGTACTTTTCCCCGTGTTTGACAAGGACGAGTCTAGTCCCAGCCGGAGGATATGATCGAGCGCATCAGAGATTATTGTAACCTCCAGGATTTGCAATTTCGTGAAAGCGGACCTGTGTAATTTCGGCTGTGTTTGTTTAGGATGGATTGTGCCAAGGAATACACATTACCGGAGCTCGTGCGCGGGTTCAGAATGCTAATGTGACCTTCATTGTTAAAATAACATTGCACACTTCAGACAATTAATTAACAAGCGAGGATGCGTGAGCCGAAGGACCAACATGTCTATTTGTGGTCACACATCCTCTATGTATACACTTTCTAGGAAATTCATTCATCTCCGCTAGAACTCGTAACAAGGGGCATATCTTTGTAACTCCTCCACCTCAGTTTGCAGTTTTTTAAAATAACATTGCACGCTTCAGACAATTAATTAACAAGCGAGGATGCGTGAGCCGAAGGACCGATATGCCTATTTGTGGTCACGCGTCCTCTATGTATACACTTTCTAGGAAATTCATTCATCTCCGCTAATACTCATAACAAGGGGCATATCTCTGTAAATCCTCCACCCCAGTTTGCTGTTTTTTTGGTTCTGGTCCTATCGTCCTCCTTGCCCTAAGACCACCATTTCATTATACACATGTTGCTTTAGCCCCTTAAAGACACCGTCATTTTTAATTGCTTTTTCAGGACTGTGTTCGAAAACTTTTTTTAAGGGGAACATGTCACGCTAGGTACGGGGAAGTACCAAGCGAACGGCGAAAGGTAAGGGAACATGGTGATCCTTGACCAAACCTACCGCTGGTCCCTGGGGTCCCTCACCACCCTAGATAGGTTCCGCACCTATGTGCCGAGCCGGATACCTGACCCTAGATATCCCTAGTGCTGGACCCTAAATAGAGAATGGGTAGCTCTTCTTCAAGCCCACTAAATGGTAAAGGAAGACACAAGGAGGATACAAAGGGAGAAAAGACACAAACTAGTTCACGAAGTTCAGCAATGCTTCAGCAACGATACCGCAGAGGAGTACAAGCTTGCAACCAGAGCTTCAATGAACTGAAAAATATCACCAGCACTAGTCCAGGGAAGGCTTATTTAAGCACCAATAGAATACTGATGATCAGCAGCTGGATGGAAGGTGAGCTCCTGCTTGGTCCAAAGGGGAGAGATGAAAATCCAACAGGAAAGCTACCTATACCAATGAATACTGGCAGCAGGAATAATGGAAAGTCAGTGATAATTTTGCGCAGCCAAACGCTGGGAACTTCTATGGCCAGAAACCACATGACTGTCTGTCATCCATGACATACAATACCCATGACAGGTCTCCCAAAGCTCTAACACTATGATAAAGGATTTTTTAATTCCAAGCGTGTCTTTGATGACCCAAAACAATTGCTGTTATCTCATATTGTGACCTCCTGGCCACATGTCCGGGAGAAGGGGCGCCACTTAACCCTCGATCAGTCAATCCCTCTGGACATGATTGATGTCCTCTCTACTTGTTACACCATCATAAGAGCACTTGACATCTTGCTCATGTGCTCCACTTTTTCCCTGAGCTTGGCAGTCAACCACGGCATACGGTCTCTGGCTTTATCCCCACTTGGAAGATGCTCTGGACTGGTGGCTACATTCGGCATCATTGCGTCATCACCTGCGAGGAAATGAGATTATAGCATCCGAGGATGGACTATCAAGTCTAAGCACCCACCTCCAAAAATACAAATTCTAGATCATTTGTATACGCCTATCCCCCATAAAAAAAGTTGACTTTGCACTTACTGTATCAACTCTTGTGTAGGACATGGAAGACCTGCTTGTGATGATAGACCAGGGCTCTATTGTAGTTGTGCAGGTTCGGAAACATTGGGGGACTTGACTTTCTCCATTGATATAGCCATTTTTTTTTTTTGAGGGGGGGTGAGTGGTGGGGGCTGGAACCATAAAGAATGAAATCTATAATTTTCCCAAATCCTGATTTGAGTGAGTTGATCAGGTTTCGTAATAAATTTTGGAGCATTATTCGGCTGCCTGTTGTACCGAAAATGTAGTCTTTGCCTTTTTTTTTTTTTTTTTTTTTTTAAACAGGTAGGCTTTATTCTCCCTGGAAGAATCATCAATTTTTTTTATTTTACTTTTTGGCACTGTGTTTTAAGGGGAAAACTTCAAGTCCACAAACGTGCCACAAAAGTGTCTTTTGCTGTCTGCATCGCAGACTTCACATTGCTCATGGTGTATTTTTCTGTCTGCATCGCTGACTTCATATTGCTCATAGTGTTATTTTTTTGTCTGCATCGCTGACTTCACATTGCTCATGGTATCTTTTTCTGTCTGCTT
Organism: Anomaloglossus baeobatrachus; assembly: GCF_048569485.1. Classification (NCBI taxonomy): domain Eukaryota; kingdom Metazoa; phylum Chordata; class Amphibia; order Anura; family Aromobatidae; genus Anomaloglossus; species Anomaloglossus baeobatrachus. The sequence continues at coordinate 780,520,672 of NC_134354.1, read as the reverse complement.
CGCTGACTTCACATTGCTCATGGTGTATTTTTCTGTCTGCATCGCTGACTTCATATTGCTCAGTGTTATTTTTTTGTCTGCATCGCTGACTTCCCATTGCTCATGGTGTCTTTTGCTTTCTGCATCGCTGACTTCATATTGCTCATAGTGTCTGTTGCTGTTTGCATCGAGAACGCTGCAGCCAATAACTGAGCACAGCAGCTCTGGAAAAGTAGGCAGCACAAGCAGCACTTTCAGCATGTAAAACGGACACCAGGAGCAGCGTTGGACCCAGAGAGGGTTAGTGAAGCTTGAATTGCAAGAAAAACTTAAGTTTTATCTATTTAACAGATCCCACCAATACATTTTATCACCCGAGTCATTAGATCAATTAAGATCCCACCTTTAGGACCATCACTGTACAGTTGTGATCACTTCCTTCCATTTCCAAGAATTTGAGTGAGATCATCAGTTTTGTGAAACCTCCCCCCCAAAAAAAACCCCCATAATTTTGCTCTCCTCTATGGAATGATGTTGATGGCTGCTTCCTGTGTATACTGTGCATAGGCAGAAAGCTGCTAATCAGTGGTGGAAGCGGGGTTACACAGAGCAGGAGAACTAGGAGGCACAAAACACCTAGTCATGTAGTGATAATCTCCTGCTGATAAAATACTGATTTTTATTGAAAAAGGATCACACAGCCCAGTAAGTGACACGTCACTGGAATCAGGGCCTCAGCCCCTTCATCATGCTACACTCGCATTAACCTGCTGACAGAGTCCTTTAACAAGGGCCCAGACACTTTATCAGATTGCATTGTTGGGCACGTTTAGCAGAATTTCAATTTTAGGTGAAAAATAGAGGAAAATGACCTATGGAAAATAATTAGTCTCTGATAAACATTTTGTTCTTCATTTTTTACAATTAGTTCATGCCAACGAGAGGTCAGATTACATTTTTGATTAGTATTCTATGTTTTTGCCGCATATCTAGGGGAATGTAAATTTTCTTTTCACTTCTTAGTTCAGAAATGTCCTTGGTTCGGTTTCTGGGGCAAAAAATACTTTCCAGAAATCTTCAGTTAATTCCGCAGGACACTTGTGCGGTCCGGGCTTCACTGCTTTTAGTCAATGCTTCGATATCAAGTGTATGTGTGTCTATATACAGTGGGGAAAATAAGTATTTGATCCGCTGCCAATTTCGTAAGTTTTCCCACCTACAAAGAATGGAGAGGGCTGTAATTTTTATCGTAGGTAACCAGCTGTGACAGAATAAAAAAAATCCAGAAGATCCCATTGTAGGATTATAAATAATTAATTTGCATTTTATTGCAAGAAATAAGTATTTGATACAATAGAAAAACAGAAGTTTAATATTTGTTAGAAAACGTTGTTTGCGGTTACAGAGGTCAGACATTTCTAGTGGTTCTTGACCAGGTTTGAAGGGATTTTGGCAACTCCTCCATACAGATCTTTCAGGTCACTCCTCCATACAGATCCTCTCCACATCTTTCATGCCAGTACTCCATACAGATCCTCTCCAGATCTTTCATGCCAGTACTCCATACAGATCCTCTCCAGATCTTTCAGGCCAGTACTCCATACAGATCTTCTCCAGGTCTTTCCGGTCACTCCTCCATACAGATCTTCTCCAGATCTTTCCGGTCACTCCTCCATACAGATCTTCTCCAGATCTTTCAGGTCACTCCTCCATACAGATCTTCTCCAGGTTTTTCAGGTCACTCCTCCATACAGATCTTCTCCAGTTTATTTAGGTCACTCCTCCTTACAGATCTTCTCCAAATCTTTCAGGTCACTCCTCCATACAGATCTTCTCCAGATCTTTCAGGTCACTCCTCCATACAGATCTTCTCCAGATCTTTCAGGTCACTCCTCCATACAGATCTTCTCCAGATCTTTCAGGTCACTCCTCCATACAGATCTTCTCCAGATCTTTCAGGTCACTCCTCCATACAGATCTTCTCCAGATCTTTCAGGTCACTCCTCCATACAGCTCTTCTCCAGATCTTTCAGGTCACTCCTCCATACAGATCTTCTCGAGATTTTTCATTTCACTCCTCCATACAGATCTTCTCCAGATCTTTTAGGTCACTCCTCCATACAGATCTTTTTCAGACCTTTCAGGTCACTCCTTACAGAACTTCTCCAGATCTCATACGTCACTCCTCCATTCAGATCTTCTCAAGATCTTTCAGATCACTCCTCCATACAGATCTTCTCCAGATGTTTCAGGTCACTCCTCCATACATATCATCTCTAGATCTTTCAGGTTTTGGGGTTGTCACTGGACAACATTGAGTTTCCGCTCCCTCCAAAGATTTTCTATTGGGTTCAGGTCTGGAGAATGGCAACCACTCCAGGACGCTGAAATGCTTCTTACAGAGCCACTTTTTAGTTGCCCTAGCAGTGTGTTTTTGGTCATTGTTGAGTTGGTCTTCCAGCATATCTTCAATGTTTTTACTGAGGGAAGGAGGCTGTTGGCCAAAATCTCTCCACAGATGCATCGTCCCAGCAATACAGTGCAGTCATCCTGTCCCCTATGCACTCCCAAAGTATGAGGTTTCCACCCCCGTGCTTCACGGTTGGGACAGTATCCTTGGGGTTGTACTCATCCTTCTTCTTCCTCCAAACATGGCGAGTTGAGTTGATACCAAAAAGTTCTCTTTTAGTCTCATCTGACCATATGCCCTTCTCTTCTACCTCCTCAGGATCATCCAGATGGTTATTGGTGAACTTCAATTGGACTTCGACATGTGTTTGATTGTGCAGGGGGACCTTGTGTGCACCACAGGATTGGAATTCCTGATGGCGTAGTGTGTTCCTAACGGTAATCTTTCAGACTGTAGTCCCAGCTTTCTTCAGGTCATTGACCAGGTCATCCCGTGTAGTTCTGGGTGGATTCCTAAAATTTCTCACAATCATCCCTACCCCACAAAGGTGAGCTCCTGCATGGAGCCCCAGACCGAGTAAGATTGACAGTCATCTTTTGTTTCTTCCGTTTTCTAAACATGGCCTCAACAGTTGTTGCCTTCTCACCAAGCTGCTTGCCTATTGTCCTGTAGTTCATCCCAGCCTTGTGCAGGTCTACAATTTTGTCCCTGGTGTCCTTAGACAGATCTTTGGTCTTGGCCATGGTGGAGAGGTTGGAATGTGATTGATTCAGTGTGTGGACAGGTGTCTTTTCTACAGGTAACGGGTTCAAACAGGTGCAGATAATACAGGTAATGAGTGTAGAATAGGAGGGCTTCTTAAAAGGAACTTGTCACCAGATTTATCCCTTATAACCTGCGGCCACCAACAGTGAGCCCTTATATACAGCATTCTAGAATACTGTATATAAGAGCCCAAGCCCCTGTGTATAACATAAACATCTTTTATACTCACCTGCTCGGCGGTTTGGGTCTTTTGGGTGCCCCTGGTCTCGGTCAGGCGCCTCTTATCTTCCTTCCATCACCGTCCTCTTTGTCTGCTCCGTGTGGATGATACATCCTACATCATCCACACAGAGGCCACCATTGCATGATTGCGGATGCACACTTTTTTCTGCCCTGTTGAGGTCAGAGCACAGTACTGTATTACGCAGGCGCAGTGAAAGGTCAAAGACCTTTATTATCAATATTGATTACGGGAACTTTATTCATAATGGTCACTTTTCACTTCTCCCACTTTTTTTGATCCATATGGCCACTTACATAATCTTTTACAAAATGATGCCAGTGGTACACATGCCTAGTGTGATGCAACACTGCACAGCATTGTCTATGGTTTCCTTATGAGATGTGTGCTGGTTGATGAGGTCAGAAGGAAGTGATCATTCCTTTGACCGTCTCATACTATCAGGATTGGTGGACGTTCTGCACGTATTTTTTTCCGCCATGGGTGCAACTACATATGCCCTTAATTATGGAAGCTTCACATGATCAGTCTATAATAAGGAATATTTAAACACTTCTCGGTACCCCCTGAGTAAGCTTGGATGGGAAATGCATGTTGTGTTTAGGAGGATTTCTCAGCACTAAACTTTTTTTGGGTAAGCACTTTTTTCTGAATCTAGTAATGGTAAACTAGTGTCACAGACTTTCCCCTGTTGCGAAGTTTTGTGACATGTTCTGGGTCAGAGTCTCACTTTGTGTTGTTAACAGAGAGTAATAGTAGAGATGGGTTTCACAGGGATTCTTTGCTGGTTTGTCCTGAAGAAGGGAGCTGTGTTCTCCTGAAACGCGTAGACTTGACCTGTGCATGTAATAAAGAAACATTAATCTGAGAAGAATCTGGGAGTCCTTTGGCGCGGCTGTGAAACCCATCTCTACTATTACTCTCTGTTATCTGCCCTGTGGGGACCGCTGCCGGGACTTTATGTTACATGCTGTTATAGGTCTTGTGACTGTCACAACCCGAATTGGTGAGTAGTATTACTCCTTGCTTTACCCTGTATATATTGGGGTAAGACCCTATTGCGCTTTCTTTTTCCACAGTTTTCTCTTTCACTTTGTGTTGTGGGACTCTTAAATGAATTCCCTTTCCTTTGGGGAGGAGAGGCTTAATTCCCGCAGCTCCTGACTCCTGGTCAGGTGTTTCCGGTGGGGACTACGCCCAGGTTCTATTAATACCCTCTACGGCCACCAGAGGGTGCCGGTTATTTTCTATCATTAAGAAAGCTTGGCCAGGAGGTGGAAGGAGCTGTTATTTACTCTCTCAGTTGTTCTGTTGGCTGCAGCATTGGTTTTTCCTGCAGCAGTCTCAGGTGTGTTTGTTCTGGTTTGGCTGTTCTCAGAAGTCTGTTTATTCCCCCTTTTTATGTTGCACTTTTTGTGGCTCCTTTGTGTGTGGTTGCCATGTGTACGAGTAGATTTTGCTGTTGTTATCCCTGTTTGTCCAAATTCGTTGGTGGGGTGTTTACTCTTGTTCTTGCCCATTCCCCCCCGTGTGTTGGGTTTTGGAGGGTTGTCATAACCTCAGGGATGAGGACATGAGATAGGGCCTAGGGTGGTGACCTGGACCTCCCTAACATAAAGGGTACCTCCAGGGTTAGGGTGAGCGCAGGGGCCCCAGCTTTAGGGCCAATATAGGCTCCCCTGGGTTCACCTAAGTCACTCCGTGACAACTAAGTGTTGGTCTAACAACTGAGACCAACAATGTTGCAGAAAATTAGGATCTTCAAGTCTCCGTAGGCAAGCGAGAAGTGCATTGCGCTATCCATCTCCATAGAGTTGAATTGGAGCATATACCGTATGTACAGGGATAGCCGATCATCGTTTTGCCGTCCAGCTGAGAATGGAGACAGTGGCACCTGCAGTGTGGATCCCAAAAGTGAGCCCCCCCCCCCGGACACACATCCCATACTTTGCACAGGGCATTTGTGCGTATGATTTCATCACTTTTGCAATCCGCTTCGATGGAACCCGCGGTGTGTGAGTGCGGAAACCTGTCTGACAGGTGAGACCTAAGAAATGAATACAGAAATGTAGAAGATAATGAGATAAACATGCAAATGTGCCTGTAAGTTAATTAGCTGTTTGAACATTTCTCCTGTTCATTCTTCCCCGATACGAGGAGCCGCATATAAACAGCAGCCTCCAAAATAAATTGAAAGTCGTCTTTTAGAAATGAAGAAAAAAAAAAAACAAAAAAAACCTCGCCTCGTATTGAGGAGAGAAGTATTCGTGGGACGAGTCATTAATGCAGCATCCATATCCACTCTCATTTATTCGGGCTTTGAAATATTTTGATTGCTTTTGTGAGTTCTGGTTTTATTCATGTCTTTGGAAGCAAGTCAGAAATTGTATTACGTGTTCATTTCGTTAATTTCCCAGTGTAATTTTAATTAGCCTTCCACTTGTAAAGCGCCGCTCGTAGTTATGTTCTTTTTTAGTTTTTCAGATTTATGTATTTTTAAAGTTTGTGCTCATCGAGAACTACGGCTATGTGGTTGACCACCATATTGTATACATTTCTCTTCCAGTGACTGCAGATAGACATCATTAAAGGGGTTGTCCACTAGAAGGACAATGGCAGATGACATGACCAGTGATGCCATAAATTCACCCTTGAATATTACCTGCTTAACCCAGCAGGAAGTACGCCGCCGCCTCGAAATCACTAAGGTTGACAAATCTCCGGGCCCGGAGGCTACACCCCAGAGTACTACAGGAATTGAGTTCTGTGATAGATAGACCATTATTTTTAATCTTCTCAGATTCCTTAATAACAGGGTCGGTACTGCAGGACTGGCGCATAGCAAATGTGGTGCCAATATTCAAAAAGGGGACAAAAACTGAGCCGGGAAATTATAGGCCGGTAAGTTTAACCTCTACGGTTGGTAAAATCCTTGAGGGTTTCTTGAGAGATGCTATACTGGAGTATCTCAAGAAAAATAACCTTATGACAGAGATCAACATGGGTTTATGAGGGATCGATCCTGTCAAACTAATTTGATCAGCTTCTATGAAGAGGTAAGTTCAAGCCTGGACCAGGGAAATGCAGTGGATGTTGTGTATATGGACTTTTCAAAAGCTTTTGATACGGTGCCACACAAAAGGTTGGTACATAAAATGAGAATAATGGGGATAGGGGAAAATATGTGTAACTGGGTTAAAAACTGGCTCAGTGATAGGAAACAAAGGGTGGTTATTAATGGTACGTACTCGGACTGGGTCTCAGTTCATAGTGGGGTACCACAGGGGTCAGTATTGGGCCCGCTTCTTTTCAACATATTTATAAATGACCTTGTTGGGGGCATGCGGAGTAGAACTTCAATATTTGCAGATGATACTAAACTCGGCAGGGTAATCAATACAGAGGAGGATAAGTTTATATTACAGGGAGATTTATGTAAATTGGAGGATTGGGCTGAGAAGTGGCAATTGAAGTTTAATGTAGATAAATGTAAGGTCATGCACTTGGGTAGAGGAAATAACATTTATGATTATGTACTTAATTGTAGAACACTGGGTAAAACAGACACAGAAAAAGACTTGGGTGTATGGGTGGATGGTAAACTTCACTTTAGTGGACAGTGTCAGGCAGCTGCTGCCAGGGCTAATAAAATAATGGGATGTATTAAAAGAGGTAGAAGTGTTCATGAAAAAAATATAGTTCTACCTCTGTACAAGTCACTAGTGCGACCGCACTTAGAATACTGTGTACAATTTTGGTCACCGATATATAAGAAGGACATAGCTGAACTGGAGAGGGTGCAGAGAAGAGCCACCAAGATTATTAGAGGAATGGGTGGGCTGCAATACCAAGACAGGAAAAACGAAGGCTTAGGGGGGATCTAATCACAATGTATAAATATATGAGGGGACAGTACAGAGACCTTTCCAAAGATCTCTTTACACCTAGGCCTGCGACTGGAACACGGGGGCATCCGCTACGTCTTGAGGAAAGAAGGTTTAATCATAATCACAGACGAGGATTCTTTACTGTACGAGCAGTGAGACTATGGAGCTCTCTGCCGCATGATGTTGTAATGAGTGATTCACTACTAACATTTAAGCAGAGCCTGGATGCCTTTCTTGAAAAATTTAATATTACCAGTTATGTATATTAGATTTTATGACAGGGTATTGATCCAGGGAACTAGTCTGATTGCCGGATGTGGAGTCAGGAAGGACACTTTTTCCCCATTGGAACTTGTTTGCCACATTGGGGGTTTTTTTGCCTTCCTCTGGATCAACATGTTAGGCTACGGGTTGAACTAGATGGACTTAGAGTCTCCCTTCAACCTTAAAAACTATGATACTATGATACTATGACAACACCTTCTCATTCCACATGTTCCCCCAGGTAAAATAGTAAAGACTATACTTACCTTCCGTACTAGTGCCCTTACATTTGTGTCCATGATCATCATACCAGGGCTTACAAGGAGCTGTGATGTCACGTAAGCCCTGAGTCCCATCAGCGCCATCTTCCTTCTCCCTACCTTCGGACCAAATGAGGTAATCAAAGGGACAACCCGTTCTCATTCCACAGGTTTCCTGCAGGTAAAATAGTAAAGACTATACTTGCCTTCCGTATCGGCGCCCTTCCAGTTGTGCCTAGGATCACCATACCAGGGCTTACATGGGGTTGCGATGTCATGCGAGCCCCGTGTTCAATCAGTGCCAACTTCCTTCTCCCCGCCTTCAGACCAAATGAGATGATCAATGGGACAACCCCTTCTAATTCCTCATGTTTTCCCCCTATAACATAATAAAGGCTATGCTTAACTCCCGTACCGGCACCCTTCCAGTTGTGTCCGGGTTCACTGTGCCGGGGCTCACATGGGGCTGTGATGTCACTCGAGTCCCATGTCCAATCAGTGCTGGCTTCCTTCTCTCTGCCTTCAGATCAAATTAAGTAATCAACAGGACAGCCCCTTCTCCTTCCACATGTTTCCCCCAAGTAAAATGATAAAGTCTACACTTACCTTACGTACCGGCACCCTTCCAGTTGCGTCCATGATCACCGTACCAGGGCTTACATGGAGTTGCGATGTCATGCGAGCCCCGTGTCCAATCAGCACCCACTTCCTTCTCCCTGCCTTTGGACCAAATGAGTTAATCAACAGGACAACCCCTTCTAATTCCTTGTGGTTTCCCCCTATAACATAATAAAGGCTATGCTTAACTCCCATAACGGCGCCCTTCCAGTTGTGTCTGGAATCACCGTACATGGGTTTGTAATGTCATGCGAGCCCCGTGTCCAATCAGCACCAGCTTCCTTCTCCCTGCCTTTGGACCAAATGAGTTAATCAACAGGACAACCCTTTCTAATTCCTCATGTTTTCCCCCTATAACATAATAAAGGCTATGCTTAACTCCCGTACCGGCGCCCTTCTGGCCCCGTCACACACACTGAAATCTTTGGCATGTCTGTGGTTGCAGTGAAATCATGGACATATTGTTCCATTTGTACACAGCCACAAACCTGGCACTGATTGTCCACAATTTCACTGCAACCACAGATCTGATGCAGATTTATCTCTGTGTGTGACAGGGCCTTTCCAGTTGTGTCCAGGATCACTGTGCCGGGACTCACATGGAGCTGTCATGTCATGCGAGCCCTGTGTCCATCAGTGCCGGCTTCCTTCTCCCTGCCTTTGGACCAAATGAGAACATCAACAGGACAACCCCTTCTAATTCCTCATGTTTTCCCCCTATAACATAATAAAGGCTATGCTTAACTCCCGTACCGGCGCCCTTCCAGTTGTGTCTGGGATCACATTGCCAGGGCTCACATGGGGCTGTGATGTCATGCGAGCCCCGTGTCCAATCAGCACCAGCTTCCTTCCTTCTCCCCGCCTTCAGACCAAATGAGTTCACCAACAGGACAACCCCTTCTCATTCCACGTTTCCTCCATGAAACATGATAAAGGCTATGCTTAACTCCCGTACCGGCGCCCTTCCAGTTGTGTCTGGAATCACCGTACCAGGGCTTACATGGGGTTGTAATGTCATGCGACCCCCATGTCCAATCAGCACCAGCTGCCTTCTCCCTGCCTTTGGACCAAATGAGTTAATCAACAGGACAACCCCTTCTAATTCCTAATTTTTTCCCCCTATTACATAATAAAGGCTATGCTTAACTCCCGTTCCAGCGCCCTTCCAGTTGTGTCTGGGATCACTGTGCCGGAACTCACATGGAGCTGTGATGTCATGCGAGCCCTGTGTCCAATCAGCGCCGGCTTTCTTCTAACTACCTTCGGACCAAATGAGGTAATCAACAGGACAACCCCTTCTCCTTCCACATGTTTTCCCCATGTAACATAATAAAGACTATACTTACCTCCCGTACCGGCACCCTTCCAGTTGTCTTCGGGATCACTGTGCCGGGGCTCACATGGGGCGTCCAATCGGTGCTGGCTTGCTTCCCCCCGCCTTCGGACCAAATGAGTTATCAGCAGGATGTAAACGCAGCACTCACTGCCTTTTGATAGCAGCAAGAAGAATCCGGAGCTTATTGGACGTGAGGTTCGTGTGATATCACAATGCCACGTGAGGCCCGGCACTAGGATCCCAGACACTGCTGGAAGGGCCCCAGTACCGGAGGTGAGTATAGTCTTTATTATTAAACATGGGGGGAACATGAAATCAGAAGGGGATCTCCTAGTAGTGGACAACTTCTATAAAGGGGCTTCGCTGGGAATCTTAAGGAATTGGAAAACGTATTAGTAATGAAGAAAGATTATAATCTACTTGCTGTTAAATTTCTGCTCTGTGTCAGTGTTGTCCCATGTAGTGAGGTGACCTCCAGCTCCTTACTTCCTGATATAGTCCAAGAGGTGGGACTCGTGCAGCAGTGTGCGCTGAATGATGATGTCATAGGGGGCGTGGCCTGTGATCCTCAGCAAGTTGTGAGGGACTGGGGATGTGCACAGGGAGCAAAGCAGGAAGAGCATAGAAGCTGTGCAGTATCCACAGGGAACACAAGATATAAACGTAGCCAGAAAGGATGGTCCTGGGTGCTGCAAAGTGATAGATGACATTAGAATAAATGAATACATTAAGACTTCTTGCTCCACTAGTGCCTGGAGGCTCCTGACTGTAGAAGAGTTTCACGATTACTGGGTGAAGTGGGAGGAATAGTAGGTGGGAGGAACTGTGGGCAGTGATTGAGACTGTAGTGAGCGATACTCAACTTTTCTGACCTTGGGAGCCATATTCCGCTCTTAGAGAGGGTCATGATCCACATCCACAGCCTCCTCCCCGCCTGCCCCCCAAAATAGTGACAGCTGTCTACCGCACAGTATTGACACTCCACTTATTAGCGGTATAATGACAGTCAAAACTTACCCACAAAAATCACATATGCAGTCATGTGTCGACTAGCCGTGCCCAGCCTGGCTGGATATGTCTAGTTGGAATGTGGCTGGAAGCGTGCAAATCGCATACTCGCAGTCATATGACTGCCCATTCCAGAATGGAGAATCCTAAGAGCATACGCAGTGCACGCTGTCAGGATTCACAAGTCTGCAGTCACATAGACTAATGGATGCAAAAAGAAAGGAGGGCTTAAAGTGCAACGGTTTAGTACCACCATAGTAAACCAGAATCACAACCAATTATATTGCATATAAAATCATTTTTATTATAAACACATGTAAAAAAGGTTGGATAATAATCAGGTTTAAATATGTCACAGTACAAAAAATGGTATTGCAGGAGAAACCAGGACAAAGAGAAGCAGCACATTGACCCAAACATGACCGGTAAGAAGGGCTGACTACTAGATGACCCATGGAATGTGTGATTAAACCAAATGATAATGTAAACAACATTATAAACGGGAATAGTGAAAGTAAGATCAAGCAATCAGAAAAGAATCAAAATCTATGATCCTACAATCTACATGTGCCGTATAATGTATTAATAGCCATAGCTGATGAAAAACGGCATATTAGAAGATTATGGTTCAGATCAGATCAAACTTACCCATGTGAGGAGTCACGCCACCGAGGTCAGAGATCGTCTGCCCCTAGTCACATACACTGACTGCAGACTTGTACCCCAAAGCTGAACAACCCCTGTAATAATAATATAATAATAATAATATTTATCTAATATATAAAGCTCAGTGTATGTATGTGTGTATTTGTGTGTGTGTGTATGTGTTTTAAAGGAATCCGCACCGTCGCATTTACAATCATGAAGTTTTGCACACACTCCATGTGACTCAGGCAGTGTCATAGACTATGTTTGGGCGGGAAGATTTAACTCCGCGCTTTCCAGTTACTCTACAAAAATCCTGCAGCCATTAAACTGAATGGAGCTGGGAGCTATAGGCTATAAATAGCAACTGTCAGTGGTTGCTATAGGAACACAATGAACTGTTAGTATAAGAAGCTTCTGTGTGAGGTAAAAAGATGTCAGTGGTGAGACGGATAGAGAGATACACAGACAGAGACAGACGGGGAAAGAGACAGCCCTGGAAAGAGACAGCCGGGCAAAGAGACAAATGCCCAAAGAGACAGATGGGCAAAGAGACAGCCGGGCAAAGAGACAGATAGAGAGATTGAGACAGACTGATGCAAATACAGACAGAGAGATAGAAACAGACAGACAAGGAAAGAGACAGACAGCGACACACAGACAGAGACTGGGAGAGAGACAGTTACTATCCCGGGCAACGCCGGGTACTACAGCTAGTTCATTTATAAAGCGCTGTTAATTCCACAGCGCTTTACATACATTGGCAACACTTTCCCCATTGGGGCTCACAATCTAGGTTCAGTATGTTTTTGGAGTGTGGGAGGAAACCGGAGAACCCGGAAGAAACCCACGCAAACACAGGGAGAACATACAAACTTCTTGCAGATGGTGTCTTTGGTGGGATTTGAACCCAGGACCCCAGCGCTGCAAGACTGCAGTGCTAACCACTGAGCCACTGTGCCGCCCAATCACGCCCATTATCTCACAGTATTCTCCTATCTCCAGTTTAGTACTTAAAGCACCACTCCAGTGTTTTTTTTTGTTCTTTTTTCAGAGGTAGGGTGGTGTTGTAAATGTAAGCCGCCCTGCCCTCTGTCTTATACTTACTCTTCGGTGGCGTCATCGTTTTTTGGCTCTTCTCTGGTTCTGCAGCATCGTCTTGTGCCCGTAACTGCTGACTGGCCTGAAATCGGAAGTTACATCTACAAGGTCTCAATGCAAGTCTATGAGAGCCAGAACGAGGCTCTCATAGAGATGCATTGAGATGTGACCTCCGTTGCGCTGCATGGAACACTGGATCTACCGGCAAGTCATAAATCACAGGAGACCAACTGAAGAGATGCTGAAAAAATGATGAAGATGGCGGCGGTGACGGGTGAGTATAAGAGAGGGGACAGGAAACATACATATAAAGCACCACCAGAGGTACAATAAAAAAAAACGCTGTAATCATGCTTTAATCTCTACAATCCCACTGCAAGTATATGTGCATTCAGAGCTGCTCCTTCTGTGCAGGACTACACAGAAAGGTCACCATCTGGAGACCTGCTCTTCATGGCTGTTTGTGTAACCTGGTGCTAATGCACTAAATGTCATGATAGGTCCAGGGAAGTACCAGGCTAACGGTGAAAGGGAAGGGGATCCCTGTATCTAGAGAAGAGGAAGATGGTGACCCCTGATCAAACCTACTGCTGGTCCCTGGGGTCGCCTCAACACCCTAGATAGGTTCTGCACCTATGCCCTGAGATAGATACCTGTCCCTAGGTATCCCTAGTGCTGGACCCTAAAAAGGGAATGGATGGGATGAGCTCTTCGTCAACCCCCAGTAACCACTATAGAAGACACAAGGAGGACACACAATGGGAAATGCATGAACTACTTATCCACAGATGAAACATGTAGAAGATCAGCAAAGTTTTCATCAATGACACCACAGAGGAGTACAAGCCACCTGCTTGCAACCAGGCTTGAATGGACCTGAATAATATCACCAGCAGCAGTCCAAGGACGAAAGGAGTATTTAAGGATCAAGAGAATACTGATGATCAACAGCTGGGTGGAAGCGAGCTCCTGCTGGGTCCAAAAGGGGGGAGAGATTAATCCAGCAGGAAAGCTACCCATACCAATGAATACTGACAGCAGGAGCAATGGAAAGTCAGGGAGCATTCTGTACAGCCAAACACTGTGACCTTCTATGGCCAGAAAGCACATGACTGTCAACCGAGACAGCTAAGCTGGCAGAGAGCCTCGCTCCACACATCATGCATGTTCCCTGCAGCTCTCGGGGACAAATGAAAACGGTAGAGATGAGCAAATATATTCGCGCGGTACCCAGTTTTTACCTCTGGTTTGATCGTTTTTGATGCCGGACTTCACTTTTGTGGTCTGCACCCACTGTGGCTTCTTAGGCCCTCGATTTACGCCATGATATTGCATGACACTTGGTGATTAGGTCTTACCCAACGTCATAACATCTATGGGCCTAAGAGATACCAGGCAATGTTGCCAGCCATAGAAGTGAAATCCCGGCTGCAGCAAACAGTTGGACCAGGGGTCAGAACTGGGTACCGGAAATCTTTTCATTTTGCTCTAGCAAAAAACACCTTAGTAAGGGCACTTGGTTCTTTTTGCTGAAACCATAAGCTTTAGAGTAGCCGGATGCATAAGTTTCTAATCTGTACTTTTAATAAAGCACGGCTCTGCGCTGTTAGCTTTGCCAACTTCATGGCCATGCACTGTTAATTTCAATATACTGTAGAAAAAGAATTCAATAGCTGCAGTCCTGTACTTTCAACCTGCTAGTGTCAGCTGAGCAAACCGATAAGGAGAGTCAGATGTGCAAAAGCTAAAACAGTATGATGTTGTGAATATCGTCCGTGTGGGTGCTGTTTTGGAGCTCCCTCTGGTGGCCAGGGAATGGTAGTGGAGCTGAGTCTGAGCCTGTGACTCAGACAGGTGTTGGCGTTAATTGGGAATTAAGGAAGTCAAGCCTGGTGTTTATAGGAGAGTACTTTTTGCCTTGCAGGTGCCGGTTATAATTGAATTTTCCTCAGTCTCTGGACCTGTCTTGGAGTTCTGTCCTTCTCTGTTTCCCTGAGCAAGACTTCTGCAGATACGTTTGTTAGGTTTTTCCTTGCTTCCTGATTTACACCTTTAGGGTGTTTGTTTTTCTTTGTTTTGTTTTGTATCTGTTTTCTTGCAAGTGAAGCTTTGTTTCTCTTTTGTGGTGAGTATTGGGGGTTCCCCCTTTGCTAACTCTTCTGCAAGAAAAGGGAGATTCTCCCTGACTAACTTGATTATTTGCACTTTTGTATTTTTGCGTTCTTTTTGGTATTTTGTCTCTCCCATTATTTACAAGAGTACCTGATATAGTGGGGGTGAGGTCGTTCGACCTCAAGGGCCATTTTACTATCAGGAGATTGGTATTTTTTCTGCAAGATTTTTATACTGACCACAATCAGTTTCCTTTCCTTTTCTTTGTATCTAATTAGTGAGGCCTCACCTTTTGCTAAATCTATTTTTCCTATCTGTGTATCGTGTTTTCCCTATATCACTGTAATCTTTATATGTCGGGGGGCTATCTACTCCTTTGGGAACTTCTCTGAGACAAGGTAGATTTCCTCATTTCTATCCGTGAGGTGTAGCTAGTTCTCAGGCTGTGACGAGGCGTCTAGGTGTTTAGGAACGCTCCACGGCTACTTCTAGTGTGGTCTGATAGGGGATCGCGGTCAGCCCAGGTTCCAACTACTCTTGTTTTCGTGGTGTTTTTTCCACAAATGGGAGTTTTTTAATCTTCCATGGTTACCGGATCATAACAGTATGAACTACTAACCCGAAAACAGAATTACCAGCTATATGTGTCTAACTTTATAGTCCTGTTATTACAGCAGCCTCTGCACTTGTTAAGGTAGTGTGGAGCAGTGTAATAACAGGGGAGAGGGGAGCAATGGCAAATGTCATGGAGCCTCAAAAACTGATAGAAACAATATTTGCTATACCGACTGCAGCTCCGATATCTGTCACATGGCAAGCAACGATACCTTTGTGTTAGTGAATTAGAATGAAAATGTCATGATATAACTGCAGAATAGCAAGGGACAGGGGGCTCCTATGCTGTCCCTCACACTAGGGACCCTAGGCTATCCTAACGTCAAGATTACCCCTAATGGTGGAGATGCCGAGTCCCATGCCTGCCTAGTCTCCTGACCAGATCTAATCTGTTCCCCCCACTTGGAGAAGGAAGGTGCAGGAGTGTAATGGCAACTCAAATTAAGGGTACGTGCCCACGATCAGGACTTGCTGCGTCCTGACCTGTGGAGCCACAAGTCTCCTCCGAAGTAGACCGCTATGTCTCGTTCTCATGATCCAGGCTCAGGCAGTTGTGGTCTCTCTCTTCTGTTCTGTGTGCGGAGAACGCTTACGGCTCTGCAGCAATAAAATGACATGTTTGCTCCTTGGAAAGCTGCACTACAGGTCAGTTTACGCTTCGGGCAGTACATGAACAATGGGCATGGGATTTCTAGAAATCCCATCCACTGTGCTTGTACTGTACATCGCTGCATTTTGGACACACAAAAACATGCTGCATCCAAAATGCTGTGAGCCCTGATCGAGGGCACACAGCCTTAGACAGAGTAAAACCAAAACTCAGCCACACTGCAAACACACAGTAACAAACAGTAAGAGACTAAGGCAAAAAACAAGAGCCGGAAGGCAGCAATAAAAAGACAACAAGATTTAACACCACAACTGCTCACAGCAGTAATGTACAACAACCACCTGAAAGTCTGGATCACAACACTTCACCAAACCAATGTAGGTAAGCTATAGCTGGCATTAATGGAATAGTCCAGCCAGCATATATAGTAAGTGAGCGAACATGACTGGGATCCCCCACAGCATGTGATCAAAGGAGACTAACAAGCAGCCCAGCAGAGATTAACTCTTGCTAGCCTGCCTAAGGGCCGCTTTATACACTACGATATCGTTAATGAATTATCGTCGGGGTCATGGTGTTTGTGACACACATCCGGCTTCATTAAGGAGATCACAGTGTGTGACACTTTTGAGCGACCTTAAATGATCGCAAAAGCGGTCAAAATCGTTTGGCGCGGAGAGGTCGTCCTGAAACAAAAAATACTTTAATGCTTATTAGCGATGTTGTTCCTCGTTCCTGCGGCAGCACACATCGCTGTGTGTGACACCGCAGGAGCGATGAACATCTCCTTACCTGCCTCCAGCGGGAATGCGGAAGGAAGAAGGTGGGCGGAATGTTACGTCCCGCTCATCTCCGCCCCTCTGCTTCTATTGGACGCCTGGCGTGTGACGTCGCTGTGACGCCTCACGAACCGCCCCCTTAGAAAGGAGGCAGTTCGCCGGCCAGAGCGATGTCGCAGAGCAGGTTTGTTGTGTGACGCTGCCGTAGCGATAATATTCGCTACGGCAGCGATCACCAAATATCGCACTTACGGCGGGGGCGGGTGCTATCGCGCTAGACATTGCTAGCCGATGCTAGCGATGTCGCAGCGTGTAAACCCCGCTTAAGTCTGTGGTTCGACGCCATCGTCTTCCTGCACTGTTTATAGACCTCAGAGAAGTTAGCAGGCCAGAGTGCCATCTCCACAGATCCTGACTCCGCCATGTCAGTTGGCGATGCCTGCAAAAATCTCCTTCGGACAGTGAAGTGGAAAGAGTTTCTATAAATCCAGCTATAAGAGCTGTATGACGTTTTTATATTTAACTTAAGATATTGTGTTCTTATCAAAGTTTTCAGTAAATATTGAAGTAGAAGTGTCTTACCACGTCAAAGTGACAGGGCGGATACACCCTTACTTACGTAGCACTCACTAAGATACAAATTAGGCACACTGAATACAGTTTTATGGTAAAACAATAATGTAACAGTTTCTTAAGATTGCATCAGGATAATGTTCAATTATGGAATGGCAGAAACAATATTACCCTGTTCTATTGATTCAATTAATGTAAATCATACAATCAATATATAGTATATAGAGAAATTAAGCATCAATACATTACCAAGTATTGTAACATCACTTCTCATTCGGAGGGACCTCCGTGTCAGCGAGAAGGAGAACACTCTGGTCTTAGCACAGAAGAAGTGCGTCAACTATACCTTCTGGAATGTCCCTAACTCACTGAGCAGGGCCCCCCCTTTTTATACACAGCTCCCACATCCTCCTCCATCACAGCTGTGCAGTATGTTTTAGCCAGATCATCCATTTCTTGCAGTTGTGCAGTGTGTTGTTTTTTCCCCAAGTTAAGTTTTATGATCATAACACAGTGCTTCAAGGTTGTTTGTTACTAATTACAACATAACAACCCAAGGTTTGTTTGCTATTAATTATAGTATTACATTTCAAAGTTCTACGGTATGTTAACAAAGTTAACTCTTCATGATCATGGCATAACGCTCTAAGGCGGGCTTTGCACACTACGACATCGCAGATGCGATGTCGGTGGGGTCAAATTGAAAATGACGTACTTCCGGCATCGCATGCGACATCGTAGTGTGTAAAGGCTCGATGATACGATTAACGAGCGCAAAAGCGTCGTAATCATATTATCGGTGCAGCGTCGGCATAATCCATGATTACGCTGACGCGACGGTCCGATGTTGTTCCTCGTTCCTTCGGCAGCACACATCGCTGTGTGTGAAGCCGCAGGAGCGAGGAACATCTCCTACCGGCGTCACTGCGGCTTCCGTAGGATATGCGGAAGGAAGGAGGTGGGCGGGATGTTTACATCCCGCTCATCTCCGCCCCTCCGCTCCTATTGGCCGCCTGCCGTGTGACATCGCAGTGACGCCGCACGACCCGCCCCCTTAATAAGGAGGCGGGTCGCCGGCCAGAGCGACGGTCGCAGGACAGGTGAGTCAATGTGAAGTTGCCGTAGCGATAATGTTCGCTACGGCAGCTATCACAAGGATATCGCAGTTGCGACGGGGGCGGGGACTATCGCGCTCGGCATCGCAGCATCGGCTTGCGATGTCGTAGTGTGCAAAGTGCCCCTTAGATTGTAGCATATGGACAGCATAACCTCCATAATCACCTATTCTGAAGACTGGATACCTATCTTAACACAGTCACACACTCATACTTGTCTCATTCGTATCACAAGAAGTAAGTGACGTTACTGGCACTATGTGACGTAACGAAGCACCAGACTGCTGGAACAGAGGTGACTGAGCTGGGTGGATTCCAGGACAGATGTTCCGCACTACAGAGTGCTGCTTGTTTGACATCATGGAGGTTTTATAAAAGTGGTGAGATAGTCCTGAACTAACCCCCTGAGGAAGCTAGATGCGAAACGCACACAGAGTCAGACACCCAGGCAAGGTACTTCACCTAAACCTGGGTAAACCCTATATGGGATACTTTAAGTCATAGGTTTTGAGGGATCATGTCATTTACACCTTAGTGCTTTAAATTGTAGGTATTTAACCTTTGATTGTTGCTTTGAGTAGTTTGCTCCCAACTACTACTTTGATTTTAAGGATTAATAATGTGGTTTTGATTCTCCGTAGGCACATGTATTTTAATATTGATTTTGCTTTGGTCTTAAATGTGTAGTACCAACCCCATGAGTGTCTAATTTTGCAGTTTCTCCATTTCTTGTTTCATTGTTTTGCTATTTGATTTTAATTTTAAATTAATAATAATAATAATAATAATAATAATAACATTTATTTTAATAATATGGCACTGTATCACTCAAAGGCAGGTATGGGCATTTAATTTTCCTAAGGGGCCACATGAGTGACCCTGATTGTTGTAGAGGCCAATCTAATAGACTGAAATTAATTTAGCTTAATATTAACATTAATTTTAATTATTATATATATTATTATTGTATCACTTAATAGTAGACTAAAGTATGCAGACACCCCCATATACATTGATCCCACATACAGCCTCCTTAGATATCACATGAGCCCACATACAGCTGTATATACAGCATACACAACCTCCTAAATACATTGTGAGCCCCCTACAAACAGTTTATGCAACTTTATAGCCCATCCATATATATAGTATGCCCCCACATATCCTCCTATATATAACATAAGCCCCCACACTGCCCCCTACATACTGTATAAGCCCTCATATAGCCTCTCTATTTACAATATAAGCCTCCACATAGCTCCTATATACAGCATGAGCCCCCACATAACTTCTCTACCTATAGTATCTCCCCTTACATAGCCTCCCTATATTCAAATGCAAATGGATTTGGATTTGTCCTCCCTATATTCAGTATGAGGCCCCACATAGCCCTTATATTAAGTATGAGTCTTTATATTGCCCCTTTATACAGTGGAACCCACACATACCCCTCAATATACAATATTGAACCCACATAGCCCCTATATTCAGTATGAGTCCCCACACAGCCCTCAATATACAATGTTAACCCCCCACATAGCCCCTATATTCAGTATGAGCCCCCACACAGCCCTTCTATACCTCATGAGCCCCCACATAGCCTCCTATATACAGTGTGAGCCCCACAGAGCCTACCTATATTCAGTATGAGCCCCCACATAGCCTCTCTATTTTCAGTATCTGCTTTCACATAGCCCCTATATTCCTCATGAGCCCCCACATAGGCCCTATATACAGTGTAGCACCCACATAGTCCCCTATAAACAGCATGAGCCTCACATAGCCCCTATATTCAATATAAGCCCCCATACAGCCCCTATATACAGTGTAACACCCACATAGTCCCCTATATACAGCCTGAGCCCCTACATACCCTCCCTATATACCATATGAGCTTTCACATAGCCTCCTATATACAGTTTGAGCCCTCACATAGCCCCCTATATACAGTTTGAGCCCTCACATAGTCCCATATATATAGTTTGAGCCCTCACATAGCCCCCTATATACAGTTTGAGCCCTCACATAGCCCCCTACATACAGTTTGAGCCCTCACAT
This sequence comes from Anomaloglossus baeobatrachus, assembly GCF_048569485.1. Taxonomy (NCBI): domain Eukaryota; kingdom Metazoa; phylum Chordata; class Amphibia; order Anura; family Aromobatidae; genus Anomaloglossus; species Anomaloglossus baeobatrachus. Next base: position 780,500,296 of record NC_134354.1, on the reverse strand, counting down.
AGCCCCCTATATATAGTTTGAGCCCTCACATAGCCCCCTATATATAGTTTGAGCCCTCACATAGCCCCCTATATATAGTTTGAGCCCTCACATAGCCCCCTATATATAGTTTGAGCCCTCACATAGCCCCCTATATATAGTTTGAGCCCTCACATAGCCCCCTATATATAGTTTGAGCCCTCACATAGCCCCCTATATATAGTTTGAGCCCTCACATAGCCCCCTATATATAGTTTGAGCCCTCACATAACCCCCTATATATAGTTTGAGCCCTCACATAACCCCCTATATATAGTTTGACCCTCACATAGCCCCCTATATATAGTTTGAGCCCTCACATAGCCCCCTATATATAGTTTGAGCCCTCACATAGCCCCCTATATATAGTTTGAGCCCTCACATAGCCCCCTATATATAGTTTGAGCCCTCACATAGCCCCCTATATATAGTTTGAGCCCTCACATAGCCCCCTATATATAGTTTGAGCACTCACATAGCCCCCTAATTATAGTTTGAGCCCTCACATAACCCCCTATATATAGTTTGTGCCCTCACATAGCCCCCTATATATAGTTTGAGCCCTCACATAGCCCCCTATATATAGTTTGAGCCCTCACATAGCCCCCTATATATAGTTTGAGCCCTCACATAGCCCCCTATATATAGTTTGAGCCCTCACATAGCCCCCTATATATAGTTTGAGCCCTCACATAACCCCCTATATATAGTTTGAGCCCTCACATAACCCCCTATATACAGTTTGAGCCCTCACATAGCCCCCTATATACAGTTTGAGCCCTCACATAGCCCCCTATATATAGTTTGAGCCCTCACATAGCCCCCTATATATAGTTTGAGCCCTCACATAGCCCCCTATATATAGTTTGAGCCCTCACATAGCCCCCTAGACACAGTCACACATTCCATACACCTCTTTTTACATAAATATAAAAAAACCTCGACTCACTTTGCTCCCGTTTCCCCAATGCTCTGCTCTGATCTTTGGTGCACCGACTCTGCACAGCAGACACAATGTAGTGATGTCATCGTGTCTGGTGGAAGAGGGAGCCTGTGGCTTCGCCCTCCACCATTGGCGGATGCAGATAGAGGTGATTTCGGTTGCGGGCGGGAAGGGCCCAGTGTGGCCTGTGAGCCACTGATTTCAGCCAATCAGCTGGGATTCCTTATAACCGCCTATCACTGTAACTCTTGTTCCGTGTGTTCATACCGTCTCCTCCTCCGCAGAATATGCCTCATTGCCAGCGCTTCCCGTGCCTCGCAGACAAATGCTTGTGTGCAGGGAATAACAATGGAACACAATGCTACAAATGACGACGTGCCCGAGTGGAAGAAAGCCATTCTGCAAACAATTTATCAACATTGAAATATATGGTCACCACTACACTACATCAGTATCTCTCTTTACCAGAAATTAAATTGTCATTTTGCAAGGGTGCATGGCTGCCATATCGAGGAGGAGGCTGAATGCGCTCAACCGCAAAGGGAAGGGTCCGCGTAGATTCCCATAGGCGGTAAACTAGGGTCTGTATCATTAGCATTATAGTTGCTCATTTTTTTATATTTTTTTTTTTTTGGGGGGGGGGGGGGTAGAACATGGTTACATGAATTGAAAAAAGACCTAGGTCCATCTAGTTCATCCTTCCTCCACCAATTCTGAAACATGGAAACTGTATCATCGTCAATCATGAATATAAGAACATGGACTCTTCATATAGAATGGTAATTAGTTCTTCTTATCGATACATTTGTGGTGTCGGGGCATGAATGCATTTGGCTTTCTTGTGTAGGTTCACCTAACTTTAGCTTAAAAAAAAAAAAATCACATCCACCTTAAAACAAACACAAAAAAATAAGCAAAAATTAATATTATAATATAAAATATAAATATAATAATATAAAATATAAATACATAATAGAAAATATATATATATATATATATATATATATATATATATATATATATATATATATATATATATATATATATATATATAATGTATAAAATAAATATGTATAAATAATATATAAATCAATATAAAATATAAAAATTAACCTATTTTCAGCGAACTGTCCTGGAATTTCTAGATGGTTTGCGACCCCTGTTTCCGCAGGCTTTTATTTATTACAACTCTCAGCATACGTGTTATGGCTCACCTGGAGAGGAGGATCCTCTGGACCCTTGGCCCAGATGAGCAGCCTTAATGCAACATGGACAGGTGGAAATCCAGTCGGAATATCAGCTGGAGTAGTAGGTGGAACAGTGATGTAGCAGAGTCAATTCAGCAATGTGGAACCAGTGGAGTGGAGTTTGCAGCAGAGCTGGTGTGGCGATGTAGCAGAGTTGGATTAGCGATGAGAAAACAATGCTGTAATATGTTTGCACTGTAGTATCAATGCAGAAGTGCAGACGCCAACGGTTTTTTGGGCCACAAGGTGCTCTTTTTTTTGGTGTAGAAAATTTCTGCACCAAAAATGTAGCAGTCACACATACTCTAAAGCCCACTTTACACGTTGCAATTAGTTGTACAATCGCATTTGCGATGTGACACGCCCAGGTTGCATATGCGATTGAATGAGATTTCACGTAGGTCGTTCATTTGCTGTCACACGTGCGTTAGTAGTCTATGTTAAATTGATCAATGTTATGTGCGATCCTTTAGATCATGTGTTCTGTGACGTATGCATTGGGCACCTTTTTTTTTTTTTTTTATTTATTGACTTGCCAAGCGTGTGTAATGTGTAGGGATGCGTTTTTACTATGTCATCTGCCGTTCAGCTCTGCTACATGGCCGCTAACAGCAGACACAGACAGAGCCATGTAGCAGAGCTGAATGGCAGATGACAGCAGACACAGACAGAGCCGCACTGTCAGAATGAACTCGGGTGAACTTCACCCGACTTCATGGTCATGCTGCGGCTCTGTCTGTGTCGCGCCCTGATTAGCGGTCACCAGTGAAGGACTCACCGGTGACCGCTAATCTCCTAAGTTACTGAAGTTAGCAGCCCTCTCTCATACTCACCGATCCCCGATCCCCGGAGCTGCACGGCATTCACACTGCTCCGGCGGCTTTTACTGTTTTGAAAAAGCCGGCCGCCCATTAAACAATCTCGTATTCCCTGCTTTCCACGCCCACCGGCGCCTGTGATTGGTTACAGTGAGACACGCCCCCCACGCTGAGTGACAGGTGTCACACTGCACCCAATCACAGCAGCCGGTGGGCGTGTCTATACTGTGTAGTGCAATAAATAATTAAATAATTAAAAAAAACGGCGTGCGGTTCCCCCCAATTTTAAAACCAGCCAGATAAAGCCATACGGCTGAAGGCTGGTATTCTCAGGATGGGGAGCTCCACGTTATGGGGAGCCCCCCAGCCTAACAATATCAGCCAACAGCCGCCCAGAATTGCCGCATACATTATATGCGGCAGTTCTGGGACTGTACCCGGCTCTTCCCGATTTACCCTGGTGCGTTGGCAAATCGGGGTAATAAGGAGTTATTGGCAGCCCATAGCTGCCAATAAGTCCTAGATTAATCATGTCAGGCGTCTATGAGACACCCTCCATGATTAATCTGTAAATTACAGTAAATAAACACACACACACCCGAAAAAGTCCTTTATTAGAAATAAAAAACACAAACATATACCCTGGTTCACCACTTTAATCATCCCCAAAAAGCCCTCCATGTCCGGCGTAATCCAGGATGCTCCAGCGTCGCGTCCAGCTGTGCTGCATGGAGGTGACCGGAGCTGCAGCAGACACAGCCGCTCCGGTCACCTCCACGCAGGTAATGAAGACAGCCGCGCGATCAGCTGCTGTCACTGAGGTTACCCGCTGTCACTGGATCCAGCGGTGGCCGCGGGTAACCTCAGCGACAGCTCAGCTGATCGCGCAACTCACCTCAGTTGCTGCGTGGAGGTGAGAGGAGCGGCGGTGAGTAGCGAGATCAGCTGAGCTGTCACTGAGGTTACCCGCGGCCACCGCTGGATCCAGTGACAGCGGGTATCCTCAGTGACAGCAGCTGATCGCACGGCTGTCTTCATTAGCTGCGTGGAGGTGACCGGAGCGGCTGTGTCTGCTGCAGCTCCGGTCACCTCCATGCAGCAGCGCTGGATGCGACGCTGGAGCATCCTGGATTACGCCGGACAAGGAGGGCTTTTTGGGGCTGATTAAAGTGGTGAACCAGGGTATATGTTTGTGTTTTTTATTTCTAATAAAGGACTTTTTCGGGTGTGTGTGTGTTTATTTACTGTAATTTACAGATTAATCATGGAGGGTGTCTCATAGACGCCTGACATGATTAATCTAGGACTTATTGGCAGCTATGGGCTGCCAATAACTCCTTATTACCCCGATTTGCCAACGCACCAGGGTAAATCGGGGAAGAGCCGGGTACAGTCCCAGAACTGCCGCATATAATGTATGCGGCAATTCTGGGCGGCTGTTGGCTGATATTGTTAGGCTGGGGGGCTCCCCATAACGTGGAGCTCCCCATCCTGAGAATACCAGCCTTCAGCCGTATGGCTTTATCTGGCTGGTTTTAAAATTGGGGGGAACCGCACGCCGTTTTTTTTAATTATTTAATTATTTATTGCACTACACAGTATAGACACGCCCACCGGCTGCTGTGATTGGGTGCAGTGTGACACCTGTCACTCAGCGTGGGGGGCGTGTCTCACTGTAACCAATCACAGGCGCCGGTGGGCGTGGAAAGCAGGGAATACGAGATTGTTTAATGGGCGGCCGGCTTTTTCAAAACAGTAAAAGCCGCCGGAGCAGTGTGAATGCCGTGCAGCGCCGGGGATCGGTGAGTATATGAGAGAGGGGGATAGACTGACATGGACAGAGAGTGAGGGACAGAGATAGTGACGGACTGACAGAGATTAGTGCATGACAGACATTGTGAGGCGCTTCAGAACGCAGCTTTTCAGCTGCGCTCTGAAGCGGACCTTTTTTAAGCTGCGGTGCAGAGCGCACACCTGCGCACATAGCATCACACACCAAAATCGTATGAGGGATGTCACACGTTACAATTCACTAGGTTCGTGCAACAAAACGCTCAATTCTAGAGAATGATACGATGTGTTTGCGATCAACGGTTTTGCGTTCAATCCTGATCGCACGTAGATGTCACACGCAGATACCTCACAAACGATGCCGGATGTGCGTCACTTACAACTTGACCCCAACGACGGATTGTGAGATATATTGAAGCGTGTAAAGCGGGCTTAAGGCTATGTTCACACGGGGCATTTTTGGTCAGGCTTTTTTCTGCAACAAAACCTCATCTTTTGCCAGGAAATAACCTGCAGTATTGCCACACTTTTTTGGCTAGGTTGTGCAAAGAATTGACATGCTCATTTTTTCAAAAACACAGCAAAAACCAAGGTGGTTTACAAAACAGGAAAAAACGCAGGTGTTTTGTGTGTGTGCGTGAGATTTGTGGACTCTCATAGGCTTTGCTGGAACTGTGAAGGCAGAGTTTTACTAGCATGGGTTTGCATAAAACCAAGGCAAAAACCATGCTAAAAAATGCTGCAGAAAGTAAGTAAAACGCCCTGTGTGACCACAGCCTAACAGTCTCTGCATGAATGAATGGATGGAGGAGAATGAATGAATGGAAATGGTTGTCTGCGTGGCTCTGTCTTCTCACCTATTGGATGTTTGGAAATATCAAAGTAAATTATGCAGCTGCATCTCCCTCCTTTCCCCTCCTTCATATCTACTATTTACTTTATTACTGGAAATGCAATCTTTAAGAACTAAAGGTGGCTTTACACACTGCAACATCGCAAACGACATCGCTGTAACGTCACCGGTTTTGTGACGTTACAGCGACCTCCCCAGCGACATTGCAGTGTGTGAAACACATCAGCGACCTGGCCCCTGCTGTGAAGTTGTGATCGCTACAAATCGTTCAGGACCATTCTTTGGTCCTTTGTTTCCCGCTGTGCAGCAAAGCTTTAGTGTGTAAAGGGGACTTTACAGCGACTTCGTTAGCGACTTCCCTTTGAAAAAGCTGCTTTACAACGTCCCCAATGACTAGCTAGGTCGTTCTGCAGGTCCGGATCGCTGTTGCGTCGTTGGCCAGGTTTGCCTGTTTGACAGCTCACCAGAGACTTTGTAGCGATCCCGGCCAGGTTGGGATCGCTGGTGGGATCGCTAGAAAGTTTCAGTGTGTAAAGGGGCCTTAAGGAGACCTTGAATATAAGAAACGAGGTTCAGGTTGCTGAAAGGATAAGGGGTTTGTTACACTTTTGTTATATACAGTATTGTAACTAGTAATGGGTGGACCAAACTATAAAAGTCCGGATCTGCATGGTTTCAAAGGCACCCGAGTGCCATGCCTGGGATTACAGCACTCAGGAAATTCTGGCACTCTGGCGTTTGTGATTGGTTGCAGTCAGACATGCCCCCAGCCTGTGTGACAAGTGTCTGTCTGCAACCAATCACAGGCGCGGTCTGCTGGTCAGTATCGTGGTATAAAAATAAATAAAACCCCCATATTATAATACCCAGCACAGATAAAGCATACAACTACAGGTTGCAGCCCCCGGCTGTGCGCCTATCTTGACTATTTATCAAAATAAGAGAAACCGGGCTCCGCTTTTTTTTTCTTTTCTTTAAATAAATGATTTAAAAAAAAAAATGGTGTGCGGTCCCCCCTAATTTTTATACCCAGCTATGATAAAGCCCAACAGCTGGGGGCTGGTATTCTCAGGCTGGGGAGGTCCATGCTTATTGGGCCACCCCCCAGTCTAAAAATAGCAGCCTAGAGAAAAATATTTTAAAAAGAAAGGACTTTGGCGGGCTTTGCACGCTGCGACATCGGTAACAATGTGTTACCGATGCTGCAGCGATAGTCCCGCCCCCGTCGCACGTGCAATATCTAGTGGAAGCTGCCGTAGCGATTATTATCGCTACGGCAGTTTCACACGCACATACCTGCCGTGCGATGTCCCTCTGGCCGGCGACCCGCCTCCTTCCTAAGGGGGCGGGTCGTGCGGCGTCACAGCGACGTCACACGGCAGGCGGCCAATTGAAATGGAGGGGCGGAGATTAGCAGGATGTAAACATCCCGCCCACCTCCGTCCTTCTCATTGCAGCCGGCGGCAGGTAAGGTGAAGTTCCTCGCTCCTGCGGCTTCATACACAGCGATGTGTGCTGCTGCAGGAGCGAGGAACTACATCGCACCTGTCGCTGCACCGGCATTATGGAAATGTCGGAGGCTGCAGCGATGATACGATAACGACGCTTTTGCGCTCGTTCATCGTATCAAAAAGGATTTGCACGTTGCGATATCGACTGCGACGCCGGATGTGCGTCACTTTCGATTTGACCCCATCGACATCGCACGTGCAATGTCGCAACGTGCAAAGCCGCCCTTTGAGTGCCACCAGATAGAAAAAAAACATAATAAATCTGGCCCAACTCATATTTCATGCATATAAAACAGTTTGTATTGCACACAAAGAATACACATGGGTCATTATGTTACATATAAAATACCTATAGACAAATATATATCCTTAGCCACCGGTTCCAGACTACACCTTATTCCCCCTTATTAAGCCCTAGCGAGACGCTTAGGGGAGTGTGCTTTATATATATATATATATATATATATATATATATATATATATCTGACATATCCAATACCGCTGTGGGTGAGTTCCACTTTGTGTATTAGTGCATTCCACCGCATATGGACCTATGGATGGTTTTTGAAATTTAACACTGATGCACCTTACATAATTCTTTTAAGTCCAGCTCCATAGATGTGTAGGTATGGGTTGCACTTTTACGTTACCTAGACGGGTTGTCCACATTGGTGGCTCTACTCAGTGGAATGTTTGATCTTCCCCTAATTACGCATTTCTGTATTGGTACTCCTTTTAAACTTTATTATATAGGGAATATCTGTGCCTTTTTCCTTTCCTCATTTTCTATCCTGATCAAAATTTGTCTATAGGTATTTTACACGTAACATAATGACCCATGTGTATTCTTTGTGTGCAATAAAAACTGTTTTAAATGCATGAAATATGAGTTGGGCCATATTTATTATGTTTTTTTTCTATTTGGTGGCACTCAAAATCCTTTCTTTTTCAAATATTTTTCTCTAGTTGTGGGGACGTGCCGGTACAGCCCACAGTGTTAGTGCCTCTTTTCATACGGTTTTGTTCATTAAAAATAGCAGCCTACAGGCACTCAGGATTGTCGCAGCTCTCGACTCATCTCGATTGCCCTAGTGCAGTGGCAGTCGGGGTAATAAGGGGTTAATGACAGCGCACAACTGTCATCAAGCCCAAAATTACTGATGGGTCAAGGTCTATGAGATCACTATCACTAATCCCATAAGTAAAAAGAGATATACACAAACACAGAAACATCCTTTTTCTCTAGTCCCTTCCACGACAGCATAGGAGGTTGTCTCTCCACGCCCTAATTGGGACAGGAAGTTCAAGAGGTTTAAAAGGACCCTCCCACCTCCCATAGCCAGTGTCTTTCCTGTCCCCATGGGGCATGGAGAGGTTTTGTTTTTTCTCCTATGCTGTGGTGGCCGGCGAACTGCAGTATATTTTTTTTTTTTTTTTCCCCCCTATTACCTTCAGCCGGACGGCATCGGTCGGGCCTTCACCGCTCCTCCCTTGCTGTTCCCTCACGCTGTGGGGGACCGCTGCTCCAGCCTTCCGGATCCTCCTGAGGGGTGATGCAGGCTGTTGAGCTCCCCGGCCGGCGTCCTCCCTGAGCCGCCGGCCGCCTCCCGCATGCACGCTGCCGGAGCGATCCGGAAGTGCTCCCGGAGGCGGGACTTCTGGTCTTGCGGACTTCCGGTCGAGCGCTTCCGGTTTGCGGAGGCAGCGTGGAGGCACGCCGACTGCGACTCGACCTGCCCAGGACCGGATGCGGGAGGCGGGGAAACGTGCACCGTCACTGGGGAGGCAGGCCCTTGTCCATAAGGGCTGCCTCGAAGACATCAGATCATGGTAAGACCGTGCTCCCTGTCATGTCTTCCGCTGCAGCTGCCTCTGCAGAACCCAGTGTGCCCCCTGCTACTGTGAGTATGGAGGGGTCTGGTCCCTCGGACATAGGTCTCATCAGTGATTATGGCTCTCTGCTCTGTGTTTTCTGGGAGGACAAGGCCACCAAGAAAACTGACAGAAATGAGAAATCAGAGAAGCCTGAGAAGTCAGAAAAAACTGACAAGTCCGATAAGCCTGATAGACCTGACAGAGTGGACAAAATTAAAAATGTCCCATCTGTATAAAGAAGCTCCCTGCAGTATGGGATAAAAAGCTTTGCCAGCAATGTACGGACCAGGTTATTAGGGCCGAACAACCATCTCTGATAGATGAGTTGCGGTCCATGATGAAACAGGAGATTAGGGCCTCACTGGCTTCTCTCCCTGTGCCTGGCCCTGTTCCTGGCCCTGTTCCTGGCCCTGTGCCTGGCCCTGCTCCTGGCCCTGCTCCTGGCCCTGCTACTGGACCCTCTCCTCCAAAAAAGAGGAGACTCCAGTCGACCCCTTCTGATCAGGAGGACGCTGATTCCACCTCTGAGGGTCCTGATGAAGGATTTCCATCTGGGGGGTCTGACCAGTCCTTTCTTTTTCACTCAGAAGAGTTGGGGGATCTTATTGAGGCAGTTCGGAGCACTATGGGTTTAGAGGAAGTGCAGTCTCTTCCTTCAATCCAGGACGAAATGTTTGCTGGCCTGAAGTCAGTCAAACAGTTGGGATTCCCAGTTCATGCCAATATATTGGATATTGTTTCTCAGGAATGGGAATGTCCTGAGAGGCGGGTACGGAGTGACCTTAGACGCCGGTTTCCTCTGGAACCTTCGGGACTACATTGGGAGATCCCAAGAGTAGACGTTCAGGTGGCTAGGGTAGCTAAGCAAACGGCTCTTCCCTTTGAGGATACTTCCCAACTGAAGGATCAAATGAGGAAGGTAGAGGGCCTGATGAAGCGGTCCTGGGAGGCATCGTCTTCCTCTATTCAAGCCAACATTGCCTCCACCTGCGTATCCAGGTCCCTAATTAGGTGGTTGGACCAGTTGGAGGCTCATATTTCCCAAGGGACCCCTAGGGAGGAATTACTGGAATCCCTTCCCTTGCTTAGGAAGGCTACCTGTTTTCTGGCAGATACCTCGGTGGAATCTGTCCGCCTGGCAGCCAGGACCTCGGTGCTTTCTAACTCTGCCCGACGTGCCCTCTGGCTTAAGGCCTGGAGTGGAGACTCCACCTCTAAAATGAGGCTTTGTTCCCTTCCTTTTAAAGGGGATTTGGTGTTTGGACCTGCCCTGGATGATATCCTGGACAAGGCGACTGATCGTAAGGCCTTGCCCGATCCTAGACCTACCAGGAAGCGGTCCTTTCGTCCCTCGATGCCTCAGGCCTCCCAGCCCAGAGGGAAAGGGAAGGCAGGCAGGTGGAGCTATCCCAAAGGTAGAGGGAGAAACATCCTCATCCCTCCACATCAGCAACGTCCTCAGCAGGACAAGCAGTGACTCGGCCCGGGTGGGGGGAAGACTCTCAGCGTTTCTTACCCAGTGGCAGTCCATAACCTCTTGCCAATGGGTTCTGAAGATCATCTCGGATGGTCTTCTCATAGAATTCCTTTCCCCCCCTCTTCCGGGTCTCCGAGTCACTGCGCTGGCATCGCCGGGTTCACAGACTCTGTTGTACACAAAGATTTTAGAGTTAGTGCACTCGGGGGTCGTTTCCCCAGTCCCGAGTCGGGAAGAAGGGATAGGACACTACTCCCGTCTCTTCCTGGTCAAGAAGCCATCCGGCGACGTCCGTATAATTATCAATTTAAAAAGTCTAAACCGTCAGGTCAGGTACCGGCGGTTCAAGATGGAGTCGGTGAGATCAGCTATTCCCCTGATAGGTCTACACCACCAGATGGCCTCTATCGATCTGAAAGATGCCTACTTCCATGTACCCGTCCATCCGGGACACAGACAATACCTCAGGTTTGCGGTGCTTCACGGGGAAGAAGTACTTCATTTCCAATTCAATGTACTTCCCTTCGGGATCTCCTCAGCTCCAAGGATCTTTTCCAAGATCATGGCAGAGGTGGTCGCCTTTATGAGATTGCAGGGTATCTGTCTAGTTCCGTATCTGGACGACTTTCTTCTCATGGCTCCGTCTGCTCCAACCCTCCGGAGCCATGTGGAGAGGTCTTTGGGAATCCTTCGGTCTCTGGGATGGATTCCCAATCTCAAAAAATCACAGTTAACCCCCTCCTCCACACGGCAGTTTCTCGGAGTGCTGCTGGACTCCGACAGACAGGCATCTTTTCTCCCAGAGGGCCACAGGATAGCTCTGTTATCCAAAATCTCGAAGCTCCGCAGGCAGGCTCGCCCAACGCTTCGAGCGGCTATGTCGGCCCTGGGTTCCATGACATCCTGCATCCCCTCGGTCAGGTGGGCTCAGGCCCATTCTCGGTATCTCCAGGATCATATCCTGACACACTGGGACAGACTCCCGTCATCCCTAAACAGAAGGTTTCGCCTCTCGGAGTCCGTCTCCTCATCCCTTCTCTGGTGGCTGAGTCCCGCCAACCTGCAGGTGGGGGTTGCCTGGACTCAGAAACCCCTGGTTACACTGACCACAGATGCCAGCCTACGTGGATGGGGGGCAATGGTGGAAAATTCCCCATTTCAAGGGGTCTGGAGTCCTTACGTCAGCTCCCAATCCTCCAACTACCGGGAGCTCAGGGCAGTCAGGGAAGCCCTCCTTGCGGCTCAGGACCTCGTCCGGGACTCTCACGTCCTGGTATATTCAGACAATGTCACAACAGTGGCACATCTCCGCCATCAGGGCAGTACACGCTCCGGCGCCCTGAAGTCGGTATCCTCCCGAATCTTTCAATGGGCAGAACAATCTCTGCTCTCCCTTTCTGCGGTCCATCTGAAGGGCTCCCTCAATCTTCAGGCGAATTTCCTGAGTCGTCGGGATGTTCATCCAGGGGAATGGAGCCTGGATCAGGCAGTGTTCTGCTCTCTAGTGGCAAGGTGGGGTGCACCAGAGGTGGACCTCTTTGCCTCAGCAGAGAATCGCAAGGTCGCAACATATTTCTCCCTGAACCCAAGGGACGAGGCTTTAGGGGTAGACGCTTTCTGCCACAGTTGGTCCTTTCGCCTCGCTTACGCGTTCCCCCCTCTTCCTCTTCTCGCACGGGCCCTGAGGAAGATCAGAGACGAGGGGGTCCCAACTATACTGGTAGCCCCTCTGTGGCCCCGGAGGAGTTGGTACAGCTTGGTCATGACGCTAGGAATCGACGGCCCAGTCCTCTTAGGTTCGGACCCCAGCTTACTGTCACAGGGTCCGATTTTCCATCCGGCTCCTCAGAAACTCAACTTGGCTGCCTGGCTTCTGAGGCCCGGGCACTGAAGGCTCAAGGGCTTTCTGACAAAGTTGTGGCTACGCTGCAGAAGAACCGTAAACCTGTGACTAATAGTATATACAACAAAATCTGGAAGAGATTTTCCTCCTGGTGTGGTTCTCGGCCTCCTGACCCTTTTCGGCCTAATATTGCGCAGATTCTGGACTTTCTCCAAAGTGGTTTAGACTTAGGTCTTAGGCCCAGCTCCCTGAAAGTTCAGGTGTCAGCACTCAGTGCAGTCTTTGACACGGCTCTGGCAGATCATCGTTGGATCCGTCGGTTCTTTGTGTCCGCTGGTAGACTCTGTCCACGTCGGAGGGTCCTGACGCCTCGCTGGGATCTCAATGTGGTCCTTACAGGACTATCTCAATCTCCGTTTGAACCTCTGTGCTCTTGTAACATTCGTTCCCTTTCTCACAAGACTGCTTTTCTTGTGGCTATTACATCTGCTCGCAGAGTCGGCGAACTTCAGGCTTTGTCTGTTAGGGAACCTTATCTGACCATCAGAGATGACAGCATTGTTTTTCAGCTGGACCCTTCCTTCCTTCCCAAGGTGGTTTCGGATTTTCACCGTTCGCAGTCCATCGTCCTGCCTTCATTCTGTCAGAATCCTCGGACTCCGGGTGAGGAAGTGTTTCATTCTTTGGATGTCCGTCGGATAGTGTTGCACTACCTAGAGGTTACTGCTTCTTGGCGCCTTGATTCTAACCTGTTCATCCAGCCCTTTGGCCGCAATAAGGGCAAGAAGGTGGCTAAGAGTACAGTCGCCAACTGGATTGTGCGAGCAATTAGAGATGCATACCTCGCTCAGCATCTCTCTCCGCCTACTGGATTCACGGCGCACTCCACCAGGGCTACCTCTGCCTCCTGGGCCGAACGGGCAGGGGCCTCCCCTGAGCAGATCTGCAAGGCGGCTACGTGGTCTTCGCTCCATACCTTCACGAAGCATTATCGTCTGGATCTGGATTCCAACAGGGATTTGGCCTTTGGCAGGAAAGTCCTGCAGGCTGTGGTCCCCCCCTAGGTATCAATTCTTTGGTATTCCTCCTATGCTGTCGTGGAAGGGACTAGAGAAATAAGAATTATTCTTACCGATAATTCGCTTTCTAGGACCTTCCACGACAGCAGGTAATTCCCTCCCCTATGTATTCATGTATTCCTGAATGTGTAGTACTTCTCATATGCTATGGATTCTTTGTAAGACACTGGCTATGGGAGGTGGGAGGGTCCTTTTAAACCTCTTGAACTTCCTGTCCCAATTAGGGCGTGGAGAGACAACCTCCTATGCTGTCGTGGAAGGTCCTAGAAAGCGAATTATCGGTAAGAATAATTCTTATATTTGAAATAAAATACAGCACCCTCTTTCCCCTCTTTATTAACCCCCAAAAGACCCTTGTTCACTGGAGGTCATACTTGAGTTCCCACGGTATGACCTCTGGTGACCCGAAGCACTCTGGCTTAAAGTGCGGGGCCGTGCCCTGCACCCCGCTAGCCCATTACAACACTGACAGTGCCGTCCGGGGATCAGAGAGTGCCGGGCAGCCTCGCACTTCCATCCTCCCAGTTGGCACTGTCAGTGTTAAAGGACTGGCGGGGTGCGGGAGTGCAGTACTCAGGTCCCCGAGGTCATACTGTGGGAAAATGAGTATGACTTCTGGTGAGCTGAGTGACATCACTGCTGCCAGCGGGGTCCCCCTTGTCTGTGTTTTCTGGAGCCTGGAGAGATCGTACGTTTTTGGTCTCTCCATGCTCAGACTGTCGTGGGGACTTCGTGTGGATTACGTCGGACCAGGGGTGCAGGGGTATTTTGGGGGTTAATAAAGTAATGATAGAGGGTGTTCTTTTTTGTATTTTATTCCAAATAAAGGATGATTTCAGTGTTTGTGTTTTGCTTTCACTTACAGATTAGTAATGGGGGAGTTTCATAGACGCCTGCCATTACTAATTCAGGGCTTAGTGGCAACTGTGGGCTGCCATTAACTCCTAATATTACCCGGTTTTCCACCGCACCAGGGCAATCGGGAAGAGCCAGGTAAAGTAGCCCGGTAAAGTGCCGCGCTTGTCGCATCTAATGGATGTGACAATCCCGGGCGGCTGCAGGCTGCTATTTTTAGGCTGGGGGCCCAATAAACATGAGTCTCCCCAGTTTAGAAATACCAGCCCCCAGCTGTTGGGTTTTATCTTGGCTAGATATCAAAATTGAGGGAGACCGCACACCATTTTTTTAAAATATAATTTTATTATTTTTATTTTTTTTTTTTTAAAAGCTGCATGCGGTTCCTCCATTTTGATACACAGCCAAGATAAGCGCATGGCTGGGGGCTACAGCCTGTAGCCGTATGCTTTATCTGTGCTGGGTATCATAATATGGAGGGACCCTATGCCAAATATTATATTTATTTTTATACTATAACAGATGCAAGTAGCACCTGTGATTGGAAGCATCAGACACGCTGTGACTCAGTGTGGGGGCGCGTCTAACTGCAGCTAATCATAGGCACCGGTGGGTGGGGAAAGCAGTGCATGAATATAATGCGTGGCCCCAGAAGTGAATGCATGGACTGGAAGTAGTGCGACAGCCATGCCGGAGACTCGGTAAGTACAGGGCACTTGCTCCTATCCCCTTATCCCTTCTACCAACATTTTTAATTGCTGGATTCTGGTCGCCATAGACTTATATGGGGACCGGAATCCGGCCCGGAACCGGATTTTAAAAATCGGATCATTGGGATCAGCCGGTCCCGGTTATCTGTGAGTCCACTCATCAGTACTTGTAACATTTTTTACGTCTACTATTATATTTTTACTTTTCGGCTAGAATGTTGTGACTTCACCAGGTATTGTGGGTTGTTTGGCTGCTTCTGTAATGTATCCCGTATTGTACTCTGTAGGTGAGCGGTATTCCGGTCAGGCCTTGGACTTCTGTGCCTTATATTTGACCTGTTTATCTGAAAAACTTCTTTTTTGTCACTCCTGACTTACTCCAAAAGGATCCAACCACCAAACTAATTGAAAGTTTTCGACCCTGACATTTTAGTATTTATTCCCTGCCGCGCTCCGCAGGACGTTTTTCCGTTTTGAAGGTTGTAATTGCACAGTCGGGTGAAAACGTTGCGTTAAATACATTTGGTCACGGATTCCGACATCAGCGTATTTTTTTCTTCATCCAATTAGTTTTTGTGAACACTTCAGAAAAGTCTAATCATTTTGTAAAATTGTAAATGCAAATTCCCATTGTTGGTTCTTGTCTAAAACAGATTGGAAAAGCCATTCAGCGTAATATTGTTAATGTAGATGGACATTGGCGCCACAGGACTCAAATCACATCAATCATATAAAACGTAGCTCCAGTCTATTGTCTTCTGTACAAAGTGATCTCAATCAACTGGAAAGTTAAGTCATGCAGGATAACAAAGTTTAGAAAAATGGAAAGAGGTAAAGTATAATTAGCTAATTTCTTACTTCCCTGGTGGTCTAGGGTGGTGGAGGAGTTCATGTTTGTTTTTTAAATGATCTAACATAGTTGGAGTCTGTCTAAACTACACATGTGCCACCCCCGTGCCAGCAGCCGGGCTGCTCGGATCCGGGTGCTCGGTGGCTCAAGGGTCTCCGGACCCGGGGTTCGTGCGGCCACTCAAAATGAAGGGGGTATTTACAAGGGAGGTTATTAATTTTGTGACGCCACCCGAGGTGTGTGGTAATTGGGAGTACCACCGCTGCAGTTAGGAGTACCCGAGGATGATGGAATGGGGCAGCCAGGTGTTGTGACCCTCCACGGGTAGGGGGGATACCCCGGGGCTCGGTGATGGTGGGGGAGTACCATGGAGAGCGAAGGGGTCACCTGCGTACTCACTCGGTCCATTAAGCTGACACCGACAACTGGATAAACCAAAGTTCTGGATACCACTGCCGCTGAGGGGAGCTAGTTCAGGTCCCGTCCCCTATGGTGTTGTCTGGTGATCCGTGACCTGCCTCCTGGCACTCAGTTTACTTCTTTGGTGGTAGTATAAAACTTGCCGGGTCCCGCTCCCCACTGTGGCTAAGTGTGGGAGCTTGCTCTCAGGGTTCACGCTTGGGATCTTCTGGACCGTTTTGAGTGAAAAGTCCTATCCCCCTCGTTGTGCTAGTACCCCAATTTTGGAGCGGGTGGGAACGGCTCCTGAAGACTCCGTTCTCCTCGGGTAAATTATCGGGTTGCCTGATGCTACTCCCAGACCTAGGGTCCACGTACCCCGTCGTGCCTTGGTCCCAGCCCGTTGATGGTGCAAGGCCGCCGGCTGTCCTCCTCGACAGATCCGTACCCCTTGCCACGATCCCCTGCAACCGAGGGTCCAGCTCCTCTAGGCCCAGACCACCGTTTGCTACCTAGACTGTTTCCCAGGAACCCTGCTCCTGACCTCCTCTCCCTTCCACTTCCCAGACTCGACTCTCTACAACTGACACCCCTGACCTCCCTTCTCCAATCCCCCCTGATGGGCGACTCTATTCCACTCACTGGTGTGATTGGTGGATGTGGTGCAGGGTGTATCTAGGGTTTTATTAGGTGATGTAGGCAACACCATATAGTTAGGCACCCAAAACCAAGAAGGAGTTGGATACTGCACGGGAGGGCAGATTGTGCAATACCCTGTGATGACCTGATAGTCCAGGGGCGTCACACACACACACACACACACACACACACACACACACACACACACACACACACATAAATACCTGGTTGTCTAGGTGGTGAGGGTTTAAATGTTTGTTTTTCCAATAATCTAGAGTAATAACAGAGTTCGTTTTTGTACCAGGTTTGTAAGTTATCCTCTAGGATTGGAGATAACTTCCTGATCTGGTAACGGGTGGTCCAAGTTCTAGAATCCCCAAAATGGGGCTTTGAAGAGCCTTGTTTTATCACTGGGTCCCTCAACAATCCTGAGAATGGAGCTCAGAAGAGCCCAGTCTGAAGGACGAGCATATGTACTTCCACTCCATTCATTCTCCTTGGGGCTGCCGGAAATGTGTGAGTATACCACTCTGTAATCTCCAGATGTCCCGTAGAGAACGAATGGAGTAGAGGTACGCATGCTCGTCTTTTGTTCCATTCAAAGTGCCAGCACTTTTTGTGACCACCATTATTTTCCATCACTGCATTAACTCTCTTGGGCATGGAGGTTACTAGAGCTTCACAGGATCCGCTGGATCCTCTTCATCCTCCATGACGACATCACAGAGCTGGTGAATGTTAGAGACTTTCTGCTCCTCCACCTTCTTCTTGAGGAGGCCCCCCAGATGCTCTATAGGGTTGAGGTCTGGAGACGCTCAGCCGGGCCAGCACCTTTTACTCTCAGTTTCTTTAGCAAGGTAATGGTGGTCTTGGAGGTGTGTTGGGGTCGTTATCATGTTAGAATATGAAGGGAGTGGACAATGATGTGCCTCAGGATGTCACTTGGCATTCATGATTCCCTCAATGATCTGCAGCCCCCACAGTCTGCAGCAGTCATGCAGCCCCAAACCATGACTCTCCACCACCATGCCTGACTGTAGCCAGGACACATTTGTCTTTGTCCTCCTCACCTGGATGCCCCACACACGCTGACATCCTCTTAAACAAAGAAGTTTATTTTGGTCTCATGAGACTACATGACGGTTTCAGTAATCCATGTCCTTAGTCTGCTTGTCTTCAGCAAACTGTTTGTGGCTTTTTTGTGCATCATCTTTAGAAGAGACTTCCTTCTGGGACAACAGCCATGCAGAGCAATGTGAGGCAGTGTGTGGTGTATGGTCTGAGCACTGACAGGTCGACGCCCTACCCCTGTAATCTCTACAGTGTGCGGGATATGGTCTGAGCACTAACAGGCAGACCCCCCACCCCTGTAACCTCTACAGTATGCGGCATATGGTCTGAGCACTAACAGGCGGACCCCCCACCCCTGTAACCTCTACAGTATGCGGCATATGGTCTGAGCACTAACAGGCGGACCCCCCACCCCTGTAACCTCTACAGTATGCGGCATATGGTCTGAGCACTAACAGGCGGACCCCCCACCCCTGTAACCTCTACATTATGCGGCATATGGTCTGAGCACTAACAGGCGGACCCCCCACCCCTGTAACCTCTACAGTGTGCGGCATATGGTCTGAGCACTAACAGGCGGACCCCCCACTCCTGTAACCTCTGCAGCAATGCTGGTAGCACTCATACGTCTAATCTGGAAAGACGACCTCTGGATATGACGCTGAGCTCGTGCACTCGGCTTCTGTAGTCGACCATGACGAGGCCTGTTCTGAGTAGATCCTGTCTGCTTAAATCACTGTATGCTCTTGGCCACCGTGCTGCAGCTCAGTGTTAGGCTGGTGATAATCTTCTTATAGCCTCGGCCATATTTATGTAGAGCAACAATTCTTATTCTCAGATCCTCAGAGAATTCTTTGCCATGAGGAGACATGCTGAGCTTCCAGTGACCAGTATGAGAGAGTGTGTGAGAGATGACACCGAATGTAGCACCCCTGCTCTACATTCATACATGACACCTTGTAACACTAATGATTGACAAAACACTGGGGAGGGAAAATGGCTAATTGAGCAGAAATTGGCCATTCTCACTTAGGGTGTACTCACTTTTGTTGCCAGCGATTTAGACACTAATAGCGGAGTGATGAGTTATTTAGAGGTCACCAAATTTACACTGTTATACAAGCTGCACACTGACACTGTAGATTGTATCACAGGGTCAGCTCCTCAGTGCTGTCCCATGAGAAAATAGAATAAAATAGTTACAAAAATGTGAGGAGTGTACTCATTTTTTGAGATACTGTGTGTATGTATGTATGTGTATATATATATATAATATACACACCCCAAACCATCTCGATTGGGTTCAGGTCTGGTGACTGTGGAGGCCAGGTCATCTGGCGTAGCACCCCATCACTCTCCTTCTTAGTCAAATAGCCCTTACACAGCCTGGAGGTGTGTTTGGGGTCATTGTCCTGTTGAAAAATAAATGATGGTCCAACTAAACACAAACCGGATGGAATAGCACGCCTCTGCAAGATGCTGTGGAAGCCATACTGGTTCAGTATGCCTTCAATTTTGAATAAATACCCAACAGTGTCACCAGCAAAGCCCCCCCCACACCATCACACCTCCTCCTCCACCATGCTTCACGGTGGGAACCAGCCATGTAGAGTCCATCCATTCACCTTTTCTACAAAGACACGGTGGTTGGATCCAAAGATCTCAACGTTGGACTCATCAGACCAAAGCACAGATTTCCACTGGTCTAATGTCCATTCCTTGTGTTCTTTACCCAAACAAGTCTCTTCTGCTTGTTGCCTGTCCTTAGCAGTGGTTTCCTAGCAGCTATTTTACCACGAAGGCTGCCGCACAAAGCCTCCTCTTAATAGTTGCTCTAGAGATGAGAAGGTGTATCCAAACTTTTGGTCTGTACTGTGTGTGTGTGTGTGTGTGTGTGTGTGTGTGTGTGTATATGTATATATATGTATATATATATATATATGTGTATATATATATATATATATATATATATATATATATACACATATATATATATATATACATATACTAGAAGGTGGCCCGATTCTACGCATCGGGTATTCTAGAATTTACGTATTGTGTAGTTAATGTATGATTTTTGTTATATATATATATATATAGATGTTGTTGTGTGTAGTTACCAAGTGTTTGTGTAGGGCACTGTAAATGTTCTGGGTGTGGCGGGGGGTGAGAGCGGTGTTGTTTGTGTGTTGCGTTATTTGTGGAGCGCTGTGTGTCTGTAGCGTTGTGTGTGTGTTGCGCGGTTTGTGTGGGGTGTGTGTGTGTGTTTTGGGGGAGGTATGTTTTGTGCAATGTGTGTGTTGTGCGGTATGTGCGTATATTTGTGTGTGCTGCGGTGTTTGTGTGTTGGGTGTTGTGTGAGAGCGGCGTTGTCTGTGTGTGTGGGTGTCTGTGTAGGGCGGTGTTTGTGGTTCCCAGTGTGTGTGTGTGTGGTGTGTTGTGCAGTGCGTGTGTGGCAGTCTGTGTGTGTGTGTGTGTTTTGGGTGTGCACCCCCCATCGTGCTCCATCCCCCATGCTGCGCACTCCCAAACGTGCTCCATCCCCCATGCTGCGCACTCCCCATCGTGCTCCATCCTCCATGCTGCGCACTCCCCATCGTGCTCCATCCCCCATGCTGTGCACTCCCCATCATGCTCTATCCCCCATTCTGCGCACTCCCCATCGTGCTCCATCCCCCATGCTGCACACTCCCCATCGTGCTCCATCCCCCATGCTGCACACTCCCCATTGTGCTCCATCCCCCATGCTGCGTACTCCCCATCGTGCTCCATCCCCCATGCTGCGCATTCCCCATCGTGCTCCATCCCCCATGCTGCGCACTCCCCATCGTGCTCCATCCCCCATGCTGCGCACCCCCCATCGTGCTCCATCCCCCATGCTGCGCACTCCCCATCGTGCTCCATCCGCCATGCTGCGCACTCCCCATCGTGCTCCATCCCCCATGCTGCGCACTCCCCATCGTGCTCCATCCCCCATGCTGCGCATTCCACATCGTGCTCCATCCCCCATGCTGCGCACTCCCCATCGTGCTCCATCCCCCATGTTGCACACTCCCCATCGTGCTCCATCCCCCATGCTGCGCACTCCCCATCGTGCTCCATCCCCCATGCTGCGCACCCCCCCATCGTGCTCCACAGTCACACATCAGACAGTATACACGCACACATCTGATCGCATACACTCACACACACACCCCACTTCTCCCTGTGCCCACCGGTGGGCGGTCCCAGCAGCTGTGCTGCACGCCGTGCTCCTCTGCCAACACTCACAGATCCGTTCGCATACACTCACACACACACACACACACACACACACACACACACTCACACACATCCGATCGCATACACTCACACACACACACACTGACGATATCGCACATACGCGCTTACACAATCACAACATCCGGAGATACCACATGCTTCCGGCCATGTGATCCTCCGGCAGGTCCTGGAAGGTCACTGCACAGTATCGCCGCCGAGAAGCAAGTGATATCACGGGATGATGTGAGCGTGTGGATGCGATCTGATGTGTGTGTGAGAGTGAGTGTGATCTGATGTGTATGTGTGTCTGTTCTTATGCGCTCACCGTATCGGTTCAGGGAATGCGTGCGGGGGGCGGGGACAGAGCGAGCGTGCAATGCGTGAGGGGGGTGGGGCGTGGCTGAGTTGCCAATGCGTGCAGGGGGCCGGGGCGAGAGGCCAATCCGTGTGGGGGGTGGAGCCTGGGAGAGCGGTCAATCCATGCGGGGGGCGGAGCCAAGGCGAGCGGCCAATCCGCTGTTTGTCACCGCAAGGACACAATTTTGGAGCAAGACAGACAGACAGAATAAGGCAATTATATATATAGTATAGAGTTTGCTCATGTCTCTCTGCAGCTCCACGTGAATTTGCTCATGTCTCTCTGCAGCTCCACGTGAGTTTGTTCATGTCTCTCTGCAGCTCCACTTGAGTTTGCTCATGTCTCTCTGCAGCTCCACGTGAGTTTTCTCATATCTCTCTGCAGTGCCACGTGAGTTTCCTCATGTCTCTCTGCAGCTCCACGTGAGTTTCCTCATGTCTCTCTGCAGCTCCACGTGTTTCCTCATGTCTCTCTGCAGCTCCACGTGTTTCCTCATGTCTCTCTGCAGCTCCACGTGTTTCCTCATGTCTCTTTGCAGCTCCACGTGAGTTTCCTCATGTCTCTCTGCAGCTCCACGTGTTTCCTCATGTCTCTCTGCAGCTCCATGTGAGTTTCCTCATGTCTCTCTGCAGCTCCACGTGTTTCCTCATGTCTCTCTGCAGCTCCATGTGAGTTTCCTCATGTCTCTCTGCAGCTCCACGTGTTTCCTCATGTCTCTCTGCAGCTCCACGTGTTTCCTCATGTCTCTCTGCAGCTCCATGTGAGTTTCCTCATGTCTCTCTGCAGCTCCACGTGTTTCCTCATGTCTCTCTGCAGCTCCACGCAAGTTTCCTCATGTCTCTCTGTAGTTCCACGTGAGTTTCCTCATGTCTCTCTGCAGCTCCACGTGTTTCCTCATGTCTCTCTGCAGCTCCATGTGAGTTTCCTCATGTCTCTCTGCAGCTCCACGTAAGTTTCCTCATGTCTCTCTGTAGTTCCACGTGAGTTTCCTCATGTCTCTCTGCAGCTCCACGTGAGTTTCCTCATGTCTCTCTGCAGCTCCATGTGAGTTTCCTCATGTCTCTCTGCAGCTCCACGTGTTTCCTCATGTCTCTCTGCAGCTCCACGTGTTTCCTCATGTCTCTTTGCAGCTCCACATGTTTCCTCATGTCTCTCTGCAGCTCCACATGTTTCCTCATGTCTCTCTGCAGCTCCACGTGTTTCCTCATGTCTCTCTGCAGCTCCACGTGTTTCCTCATGTCTCTCTGCAGCTCCATGTGAGTTTCCTCATGTCTCTCTGCAGCTCCACGTGTTTCCTCATGTCTCTCTGCAGTTCCACGTGAGTTTCCTCATGTCTCTCTGCAGCTCCACGTGAGTTTCCTCATGTCTCTCTGCAGCTCCATGTGAGTTTCCTCATGTCTCTCTGCAGCTCCACTTGTTTCCTCATGTCTCTCTGCAGCTCCACGTGTTTCCTCATGTCTCTCTGCAGCTCCACATGTTTCCTCATGTCTCTCTGCAGCTCCACGTGTTTCCTCATGTCTCTCTGCAGCTCCACATGTTTCCTCATGTCTCTCTGCAGCTCCACGTGAGTTTCCTCATGTCTCTCTGCAGCTCCACGTGAGTTTCCTCATGTCTCTTTGCAGCTCCACTTGAGTTTGCTCATGTCTCTCTGCAGCTCCACGTGAGTTTGCTCATGTCTCTCTGCAGCTCCACGTGAGTTTCCTCATGTCTCTCTGCAGCTCCACGTGAGTTTCCTCATGTCTCTCTGCAGCTCCACATGTTTCCTCATGTCTCTCTGCAGCTCCACATGTTTCCTCATGTCTCTCTGCAGCTCCACATGAGTTTCCTCATGTCTCTCTGCAGCTCCACATGTTTCCTCATGTCTCTCTGCAGCTCCACATGTTTCCTCATGTCTCTCTGCAGCTCCACGTGAGTTTCCTCATGTCTCTCTGCAGCTCCACGTGTTTCCTCATGTCTCTCTGCAGCTCCACGTGTTTCCTCATGTCTCTCTGCAGCTCCACGTGTTTCCTCATGTCTCTCTGCAGCTCCACGTAAGTTTCCTCATGTCTCTCTGCAGCTCCACGTGTTTCCTCATGTCTCTCTGTAGCTCCACATCTGCTCCCCTCCTATTTATGCTGCTGGAAATCTTCTACTCATGCCAGCTATAGTTTGTTCTATGTTAGTCTGTGAGGTGTGGTGTCCCAGACTCTCTGGTGAAAGTTGTGCTTATTGCTTGGTGCGGCTGTGGAGTTTACCCACTGTTGTCTTGATGTATTCCTCCTGAATCTCTTCTTGTCTTTACATTCGTGTGTACAGTGTGTATGGTTTTTCCCTTGTCTGTCTTTATCTGTGGGCTTCATCACACTCTTGTCCCATCCCTCCCCGGGCGGAGGGTGAGGGGAAGTCAGACGAGTACGTGTCAGTGGCAGGGCCAGGAAGGAGGCTCAGGCCTCTCCACCAACAGGAGTATCCCTGAGGTTAGGGATAGCATAAGGCCCCCTAGCTTGAGGGACAGCTTAGCAACCCCGGTTCCCCACTATCCCATAGTCTTATGAAAATGTTTGCCCAAAATTCCCAGCTCTCACATGACTCGAATTATCAACATCTCCTCTGAATTTATCTGGCGGATTGCGCGGGTTTAACCCCTTCTCCTTCTCCACTATGACTCTAATATGACATTTTGCTTGACGCATCAAATTCAGGTCTCTTGCAGAGCGCAGTAGGAGATAAAAAGTTTGGGAACTGGTGCAAACGTTTTATCATCTTCACAGCAATAACATTAAATTTGACTCGACATACAAAATGGGAAAGAAAGTGAAGAAAAACCTAAAAGCTATAAATTTACACAAATTGCTGTACATGGTGTAAAACTTCTCAATTAATATAAATCAGAGGTAAAGCTGTTTTTTCTCTTGTGGTTCCATAAAAATCCTTGAAAAGATCAGCAAAATTACATTTCTGGCCATTAAATTCTTCCGTCTTTTTAACCTTCGCCTGGGATAAAACCACTTTGATTGTAATTTCGAAATCTATTTACCGAATAAAATGACCTTTTAACATTTGCTAATTTGCAGCTAATTGCTTTTGGGATCGTAAGATTAAATTTTGCACTTACTTTTGCTGATTTACGTGCTCTGAGTAAAATTAAGTGATGTTCATTGTTAGGAAATCTGACCGAAAACTGGTTAAAAGTCCTTTGGGTCCTGAAATGAGGATGAAGAACACAAGAAGTCATCCACCTATTTTTACACCGGCCGACAAGCGGCTGATACTTAATGGCTGTTGGATGCTGCGTTATTCTTTGTATAATAGAGTTACGGTCCTAAAAATGTTTTTCCTGTCTCAGATACCGTGGCATATCCACATGTTACAGATGCAGATTCCACATCTGGGACCCTTACGTATACATAAATGGCTATGTAGAGTATATAGATAATAGTGAAGAGTGAGCGTGCTCACACTGCTCATTACTCGATTGAGGATCCGGTTGCTCCGACGCGACTCATGTAGAGTATAATGGAAGTCAATGGGAAACTCCAACGTTTTCAAACTCCGATGCTCAATCGAGGAACGAGCAGTGGCAAGCACACTCGTCCAGCGCTATTAGATTAGTGTTTCGAAGAATACATAGATGGCTAAATAGAATACATTAATGGCTACATGGAAGAAGGCATTGATAGCCATGTAGAAGGCTACATTGATGGCCACATAGAAAACTACATTGGTGGCTACGTAGAAGAATATATTGGTGGCTGTGGAGACACTGGGCTCAGTGGGTGCTCTTATCCGCTGGCTCGGCCGCCTTTAGAAAGACAGCGTGGCTCAGGGCTCATCCCAACTGAACGCACGACCTCCTTAACCGTGGGCGGAACACTACTCAGACAACACAGGGTGAGGGAATCACAATATTAAGGCTTTCGGCGGGCAACCACCGAGACTGGATTAACGCCAGATTTAGGAAGCTGGCTGAGGTCTGCAAAGTCTGTAGTCAGATGACTGGGTTGTCCCAAGCTGGATTCCTTCCTTATGTAGTCCTTGGTATCACAGCCGAATCCTTGCATTCAATGCTGAAGTCCAAATAGTGTTATAATCCAGGTTATGGCTTGCCAATCGGATCCGCAGGTCCTAGATGGGTAAACATGTAGCAAGAGTCTCTGGTATGATGATATAATCCTGGCAGCCGGAGTCGAAATTCCTAGACTGTGGTTATGGTCTCCAATCGGAGTCCCTAGGTTGAAGCCATGTAGCCAAGTGATCCTCTAGTCGGAGCCAAAGTCCCTACACTGAGTCCACAGGGTATCCTGGTTATGATCCCCTAGCCAGGTCCTAAGAGCTTAGACTGGATCAATCAGCATCCATCAAAATTCGTGACTCCAAGAAGTCCTCTTTTATAGCCATAGTCTTCCCTTCTGATATTCTGTGCCCTCAGCGGATTGGTTGTACAAGGTTGCTTCTCTTATTGGATGAATTTCAAGCTGCGTGGATAATCATTTAAATGATGTGGATAGAAAGACTGAGGATATCTACATGTGGTCTGGAATGCACAGACTAGACAATGGCCACTGAGGTAATTTACATTAGATTAGCAATACACAACTACATTACAATGATTGCTCGGAAGGGTCTGGAGAAACAATAGTTTAGCAAACATGAGTTAACACAGAGAAGAACAATACGTCTGGCTGAATTTTAAGAAACTTTAACCCATGCTAGGCATTGAATGTCCATGTCGTCACAGTGGCTACACAGGAAAATACATTTGTGGCTAGGTAGAAGAATACATTGGTTACGTAGAATAATACATTGGTGGTTACATAGATACATAGAAGAATATATTGGTGTCTACGTAGAAGAATACATTATGATGTATAAGAATATATAGGAGCTACATAGAAGAATATATTGATGGTTTCGTACAAGAATACATTGGAGGTTACGTAGATATGTAGAAGACTATATTGGTGGTTACATAGAAGAATATATTGGTGGTTTGTCACAGATTTATCACGGCCTGTTACGAAGGTCTCACGGCCGGCTGACAATCCAGTGACAGCGAGTGTTAGAAAATCCCCGAGATTTGCAGCACATGTTATCTGACAGTTCCCTGTTTCTGCAGCTGCAGACTCTAGGACCCTGTCAGTTTTTCCTCTCGGTTGCCAGCCTCTGACTTCCTTTTATAAACCTCTCTGGGTATATTTGGGTGTGGTTTATAGTTTGTTCCTGACTGAGCTGTGGAGAGGTCATGTTCTGTTGCTCCAGACTCCTGTGGTTGCTACAGCTTAGATAAGTGTTGTCTTTGCTATCTACCAGGGCTCTGGTGATTGCAGTTGTTTTTCCCCTGTATTGTTGTTCCCTTGTGTCTTCCTTTAGTGTTAGTAGTGTTGGGTAATCCGGGTGGTTGCTCTGCTTCATTAAGGAGCATGCTCGCTTGGACCATCGCCAGTCGTATTTTCTGGTTCTGCCCTGACCGTCGCCAGTCGTATTTCCTGGTTCTGCAGTAAGTGCTTTTGGCTCCTGTTTGTCTACAGTTATCTGATCTTGGCTTCTCAACCCTGGACTGTAGTTGACTCTTCTCTGCCCTCCCCCTTTACTCTGTCTTTACCTCCTGGCTTCTGACCTCAGACCTTCTCCTGACCTCGGCTCCTCCTGCTCCCTGTATCCTATACGTACTCTCCTGGAATCCTGACCCTCGGCCGGTATATTGATCTTGTCTCTGCCTGTTCCCTGTGTCTGGTCGTCTTTTTTTGGTTCCTGATCCCAACTGTTTGACTACCTCTCCGTTCACACTGCACGCAAGAAGTATCTAGCGCCACCTAGTGACTAGCATCAGTCTGCGCCGCATAGTGTAGAGCCTCACAGTTAAACTGTATGAAAGAACAATTAATGTTGTATAAGTGTAAATGGGAGCTCGGCCTATTTTTTGCTCCGAAGATGTTAAGTACTCTGCGGTGTTTTGATCATAGAGAACAAGTTGAAACAGCATTGGAGAATCGTCACCTTTTGCAGTATCATGGTCACAGCATGGAGGGGAGAAGAAGAAAAAAATCACTTTAATGAGGACTGGTTTGCAAAGAAACAAGTAGTTCTCTACCAGACAAGTGGTTGTGAAAGACAGAAAAAAAAAAAAGAAAAAGTTTTTCATGGAGGAACCAATTACAATGAAGAGATTCAGTGGCTGATTTTAGCCAGGAGTTTAATTTTCTCTATCTGGCGTTGGAGATTACACGTCCTAATCTTAAATGTGCGGCTAATTATTACAGCGGCCCAATGTCAGGTGTTTCCCGGCCAGAAGAATGGAATATTGCTCTGCCGTCTAACTTCAAACTGGAAGATCAACACCGAGTGCACGGCTCATGGTTCTCAACTTTCTCCGAGGAAGCGTGTTAAAAGCCAAGTGGGGATATGATTCCGCAGTCCATGTCGCTGGGCTATCACCTGGTTGATATCTGCGAAGAGTTTTCCTCCGTAACGATAGCAGATTATTAAGTCTACAACAAGTCGGTCAGGCAGAGATTAACCCATCTCCTATTCTACTAAGAAAAGCTGTACAGAGGAGGCATTTGTTGCATAGGTTCTAAAGGCCCCGTCACAGACAACGAGATCGCTAACGAGATCATTGCTGAGTCACAGTTTCTGTGACGTAGCAACGATCTCGCCAGCGATCTCGTTATGTGTGACACCTACCAGCGATCAGGCCCCTGCTGTGAGATCGCTGGTCGTTGCCAAATGGTCCGGACCATTTTCTTCAAAGGCGATGTCCTACTGGGCAGGACACATCGCTGTGTTTGACGCCTACCAACGACCTCCTAACAGTGTCCCAATGACCGCCGAGATTGTTATACAGGTCGCTCATCGTTACTGCGTCGATGGTAAGGTCTGACTGTGTGACATCTCACCAGCGACCTCCCAGCGACTTACCAGCGATCCTTATCAGGTCGTATCGTTGTCGGGATTACTGGTAAGTCGTTGTGTGTGACTGGGTCTTAAGATTTCCTACAAGGATCGACTGCTGATTTGTTAGCTCAAACAGTCCTGATTTTCAATCCCAAAGACCTCAATCCTGGGAGTCGAATGCAAACTTGTAGAACATGTCATGCATGAACTTTTTCCAGAATGTGTGATACATATCCACATGATACCGGAGATGAGCAAACACAAAATTCAGTATTCGTACCAAATACAGACTTTCCCTCCAACCCCCCCCCCCCAGATATCGGGTGTTTTGCGTATGCAAACCACTTGCGAGAGCATCGATTGCACGGGTATACTCGATCCTCAGCCCAGTGCGAGCCACTTTCTGTGGTTAAACAGCTTGCACCGGCAGTAACAACAGCGTGATCGGATGTAGTGTGCACAAATGTCACGGGTGATTAGGGAAACCTAACTGGCCCTAAGACTGGGGCCCATGTGCTCATCTTCTACCCGTAGGTACCATTAAAGGTAGGGAGATCCGGGCCCCCGACCTGGCCCTGTCTCATGTTCAGCCCTGACCTAATACCTGCGCACCTCCTACCCAGAAATGGGCTGGACACAAAGTAATAAACCTCCCTCAAGACAAAGACAGGTGGGTAAAAACAGAAACTCACACATACTGCAAATATGCTTGGAGAAGAGAAAACGGCATCGAAGGAAATAAACCAAAGGGGAAGGAGAAAGTCACTCCAGGAAACTTTCATACAGCACAAACAACAAGTTGCTGGACACCAAAAGGTAGATTGCCACGGATGCCGGGATATCTTACAGCCAAGCAGATGCTATCTTCGGCCGGAACTCCCCAGTCTAAGTAGGACACCAGCTGAAGGTGGTGATTAGCAACATAGTTCTCTGAGAAGCCACACACTGCTCCAGGAGGCATTAACTCCTAAAGTACCCATATCAGGGGTGATATAACAGCCGACGCCCGGCAGAACACAGCTCCTCAATAGAAGCCAGGTTGCTTGTTAAATTCTTAAGTGTGTATTGCCTCCAACCTAGTAGTAGCAAACTGCGGGTTCCGATCCGAGTAGCGCATGATAGGTTGTTTGTTGGACTCAGTAGTGTGGACAGAGTCCGACATGGTAGTAGCGATCCGCAAACGTGTATCTGTACAGCGCATGACAACAACCAAAACAAAAGTGAGAAACCCTGCCCACCCTTCCCCGTAAGTGATCTGTTTATGAATGACTGCAGGTGGGCAGAGAACTGAACTACCGAGTGACTTGGGGTTCAGGTCCCAAACCGAACTTTATCTAAAGTCTGGCTGAATCCACTGAACTGCTATGGGTTCACTCATCTCAAGTGTTGAGTACAAGCGAGAAGTGTTTAAGGAGTTTGGTGAGGTGTCAAAAACTGGACGTCAAAACTGTTTTATTGCTGCAGTTTCTGATCATTTCTAAGAGCGGCATTTGATTTCTGGTGGACCATTCATTCTTGATCCTTATTTGCTAAGGCAACTAATCTAATGATCAAGACCAGGAGTTGTCACATGGTGTGTTGCTATAAACTTGCAAGAGTGTCCTGGTGGCATCAGACACTGTTCAGATCACAGACTCTGACACTCCTAACTACACTTTCTCTAGTGCTTCTGAGTTGCACAGGCAGCCTCGGGCGTCAGCCAGCTATGTGCTCATTACTAATCTGTCTAGCAGGAGTTAATGTCTGCTAAGCCTGCTGGTTACCTTTTTAATCACATGTTGCGGGAGACCTATCACAGGTACTTCCTGCCTTTTTAATATGGAAGAATTTGTCTTCCTATGCCGACTATAGCATTCTGCTAAACTGGTCCATCTGCTGTTTTCCAGTCTGGTGATTTAACTGTGTGTTGCTTCATGTGCTGTGGATTACCTCTTGTTGTCTGGTTATTTCCTTGCTACTTTAGTTTTACTCCTTATCACTTGTCTGATTACTCTGTGTGAGTGTGCTGTGTGATAAAGTTTTGGTCTTCCCTATTTGTCTATCAATCTTGGTGTTTTACATGCTCCAATCTGTTGGTCGATGCCCGAGTCTGTGTTGATCACAGACATCAGAAGTTGTCAGACAGAGTGTAATAATCTGTAGTCTGTACAGATCTGGACGCCGCCATGACAGTCAGCGATGTTTGTAAAAATTTCCATGTGACTTCCTCTTAAACCCATTTCTACAATCTCGTATCCGCAACTGTTCCGTAAAGACTAAAATCCTAAAATGTATCTAGTTGCAACACCTTCTTGTCTCTAATTTGCTTTTGCTCTACAATCGCACCGTCTATTTTATATTCATGAGTGTTTTTGTTTAGTCCTTTTTGTTTTTTTTACCTTGGTGTTTCGTTCCCTGAAATGTCATTTAGGCTATGTGCCCACGCTGCGGATTTACCGCGGATTTTGCCGCGGATTTACCGCGGATTTTCCGAAAATCTGCAGCAGCGGCACTTCCAAGCCATTTCAATGGCATTTTGGAAATGCTGTGTCCATGCTGCGGATTTTTCCGCGGCGGATTTGCCGCGGATTTTGATCCGGAAAAATCTGCAGCATGTCAATTATTGTTGCGGATTTTGGTGCGGATTTTGGGTATAGAATGGGGGGAAAAAAAAAAATCCGCATCTAAATCCGCGGTAAATCCGCGGCAAAAATAAGGTGCGGATTTGCCGCGAAAGTCGCGGATTTTCATGCAGAAAAATCCGCAGGTCCATTCTACCGTGGACACATAGCCTTACGGTACTTGGTGATTATTGGGAATTTTTCGACACAGATTTCTTGCTCGGTTTCCTTAGATTACAAACTATCCAATTTGCATCATGATAAGTCTGTAACGTGTGTACCAACATCTAGTTATGCATCTCTGCAGGGTGAGTCTCTCTACAGGTCGTTGGAACTTTATGAATAAACATCATTCGTAATAGATGTGATGGCCATCTCAAGGAGATGACTTTGTCTAAGTGCTGCAAGATGAAAAGAAAGTGGCATGCTGCGGTAGCGAGCTATTGCCGCCACACTATATCATCACTATACACTATATCATCGTTGTTTTTGGGTTTCATAGATGGTCATTTTTTATAGCACTGTATTTTTTACCAAAATCTACTTTGCAGAAAGTGTATAATTTTATTTTAATACTTAAACAGTATTGATAGTTCTAGAGCATCCGTGATGGACAGCGATATTAGCCCCTTCCTCTTTCAAATTTATGAGAAATTAGAATTTCATGAAGAACTTGAAGGTTCTAGGTGTCCGACTTTTTGGACTTACGTATACTGATATTAGTTTCCCAGTTTGGACTGCCTCTCTAAAAGAAACCTGTTAGTAGGTTGGAGGTCCAAAAATGCCACCATCTAATTATTGAGGAGAGTGACTGGTTGCCTTTATTGTCCTCCTATATCTTGACCTTCAAGACTACAAAATATTTTAGAAATGGCAAGTGTGGAGACACGAGGGTCAGTGGGTGCTCTCTTCCGATAGCCTGACTTTCTTTATAAAGACTATATGGACCAGGGCTCATCCCACTGAACACCCAAACTCCTTCCCCGTGGGCAAAACACTACTCAGACAACACAGGGTGAGTGAACCACACAGGGAAAGACTTTATTGGTTCACCAACAGGCAATAACATTGTACATTCCCAGCAAGAACACAACAAAGTTTCACCCTTCGATAATGATTATAGTCTTTGTGACTTAGGGGCTTCCAGGGCCAACTATCCCAGTCCAGCAGCACCCCGATTTTGAGGGCAACGACTGAGAAGATGTAGCGACAAGCTTCGGAAGCAGTTGTGTGAATTTTCAGCTGGAACCATGGATCCTAAACTGAATTCATGTAGAATATGTGAAATGAAGTAGTTCTGTGTTTCCTCATTCAGAACCAAAGCTCCTCAACTGAGATTATGTAGAATCTTTCCGTAAGTGAAGCAGTTCAGTGATTCCCCCTCCTGGAACCAAAGCTCTCAGCATACGTCATGTAGAGTCTAACCCTGGTGACAGAAGCAAGGCCCTTTTATACCACTCAGTTCTCTTAAAGGATTGGTGGAGATGGCTGCTCTATCATTGGTCACACGTTCAATCTGACTGCATAAGTTTCCTCTGAACTTTGCAGTCAAAGAGGCGGAGGCAAAACACATATACAGACAATAAGGTTCCCAATGGTCTGGGAAGAGAATGGTTAAATTTCCTTGATTTAACAAATAGGACCCATACATCTGGCCTAATTAAGAACAGTCTACCCTCACACAGTTGGACAAACGCTGAGTCGTCACAGCAAGGTCTATATTCTAATCACCCAGAAGACGTTAGAGGATGAAGACCATCCTCTGAAGAGTTACACTGGTCTGTCCTTCTGTTTTCTTGATTTACATCCCATACTCTGTTTTCCATCCTAAGCACTCTCTAGTGGCATAGACAGTAAAGTATGACTGACCTTAGCTTCATCTGGAGGGTGCTTGTGATGACGTATTTGGTCTTTAGGACATCCATCAAGCTAGATCGAAAACAGACCGTTATGACTTTTTAGAGAAGTAACTCAACCCACATGACTACTTACAGAAGAGAAGAACATGCACATTTTATTGTTAGTACTTTTTATGTTAGGCTAGTTTCACACTTGCGTTGAACGGTATCCGTTGCATTGCGTTGTGTAACGGATGCAACGGATGTGTTGCATATAGTGGCACAACGGATGCAACGGATGCTGCAAAACAACGCAATTCGTTTTGATTTTTTTTTACAGTTTTACCAGCGGCAGACTATTGTAAACGATCAGCTGATCGCTCCCAGTAGCCGGCCGCCGGGTGATCAGCTGATCGCTCCCTGCAGCCGGCCGCCGGGTGATCAGCTGATCGCTCCCAGTAGCCGGCCGCCGGGTGATCAGCTGATCGCTCCCTGCAGCCGACCGCCGGTGATCAGCTGAGTGCTGTCACTTGCCGGCCGCCGGGTGATCAGCTGATCGCTCCCTGCAGCCGACCGCCGGTGATCAGCTGAGCGCTGTCACTTGCCGGCCGCCGGGTGATCAGCTGATCGCTCCCTGCAGCCGACCGCCGGGTGATCAGCTGAGCGCTGTCACTTGCCGGCGCCCGGGCATGCCGGCGGGCGGGCGCTCAGCTGAGCGCTGTGACTTGCCGGCGGCCGGGCATGCCGGTGGCCGGTCGCTCAGCTGAGCGCTGTCGCTTGCCGACGGCCGGGCGCTCAGCTGAACGTTCGGCCACCGCGAGCCAAAATAAAGTTTGATTTTAAAAAAAAAAGAAAAAAAAAAGAGCATGCGCAGTGGAATCCAGAGGATTCCGCTGCTCAAAATAACGTTACATGCTGCGTTCCACCCGCTGGGCGGAAGCAACGGAGCGTCGCCCTGCGGAAGCAACGCAGGTCCTTTTGGTACAATCCGTCACCCATACAAGTCTATGGGAAATGTTATCTATCCGTTAACGGATTCCGCTGTTTTCCAAAAGGACGGATTGTAACGGAAGGAAATAAACGCAAGTGTGAAAGTACCCTTACGCTGCATCAGTTGAAATACTAACGGACATCATTGGAAAACTAGTTATTCATTTGGATGTGAGGTTTGTTGTGGTTTACTTCCTAAACCCTCTTTACAGGTTCCTTTTATTTCAGGAATGCACAACTTGCAGTCCGTGCACTTCATGGAGCACGCAATACCATTCTTTCTGGCCTTCAATCATCTCTGACTTCCATTCTGTTTAGTTATGGATAACTGCACTTTTTGTATGATCTTTTTAACTTGTTTTTTTCTGGTGTTAAATAATTGTACCTGCTGATTCCAGGTCTTTCTGTAGTTCTCCACAAATGGTTCTTTGCACTTTGACAACTTTTCTGATGCTTCTTTTCACTCCTTTGTCTAGAATCTTGCAGGGACCACCAGGTTGTGGCATATTCATGGTCAAATGATTTTCTTTCCACTTCCAATAGTTCTCATTGGAGCGTTCAATAGTTTGGAAATTCTTATGTAACCAATGTTATCAGTATGTTTCACAACAATTAGGTTGCGAAGATCATGAGACAGCTCACTGGTTTTACCCATCATGAGATGTTTCCTGTGTGTCACGTTGGTAATAAGAAACCTTTTTATTGGCGTCAGTTGAACCAGCTGATATTTTTTTCACTAAGTGGCAGGCTTGCTTTCTAATTACTGATAGATTTCAGCAGGTGTCATGACTTTCCATGGCTTAATGCACCTCTTTCTTCATGTGTTCAATACTTTTCCCTGTGTCATTTCTCATTGTTACACATAACTTAATTTATGGACATCTGTGGTTTGATTTCTTTGTGTGGATTAGGTGGTTTGTTACTGATATCTGGTGAGAAATTAGTGTCCATACCACTTTTGGAAATATGTTTACTTAGAAAATTGGTTCTGTGTTCAATACTTATTTCATGCGCTGTATATACTGTCATTATTGAACTATTGGAGGGCCCCTTTAAATTTAATGCTGCCTTTAGGAATGAAACCAATACAAAATTTGGTATTCACACCAAATAAGGTTGTGTACCTCTACTTTAATTGATAGCAGATGTCAGGCCAGTAAGTATTCACCCCAATAACTGACAAATTGGTTTTGAAATTCTAGTCTTGCCGACTTTGGCTGATAATAGACTGCAGTTGGATGTCTTGTCTGGGACTGAGGCAAGAGACCATTTGTAGTAGTTATGTGTACTAAGATTACCATAGCCATAGTGCTAAATTGTACATTGAGACACAACACGGTCAAGTTTACGATTCCCGTGGCTTATGATTTGATTACAGTTGAAAAAACTTTGACTAAACTCTCATCTGACCGTCATCTTTGACCTCCCTACATGGAAATAGTCTATTTGGAAATAATTTGGCCAAAAATAAGTAAAAGTCAATTTTTCAACCCTTTAATGAGCCTTGACACCTGGCTTCATAAATGAAGCTAAACCCATTGCAGACCTTTCTTTCGAGGTGTTTGCCCGTCACCAGGAAAACGGATTTGGCTGAGTGAGAGGAGGTCTAAGGGGTAAAGTTTCTCAGATCTCCCTGGCACAACTTGTCTCTATCAACTTTAAAGGTGGCTTTCTTCTTGAGATGACCTTCCTGCTTTACATGGATGAACATCCATTTGAAATTTTTGTCAGACCACCAATTCCCAAGAAACGACAGCTTATAGTCTGAAGTTTTATGACGAGAAACCATTGGTGATCAACTGATGACCGATCCAGTTTCAAGGTTTCAAAGAGGTTGATATTTTGAGACAACCACTACTTTCTCTTCCGTGCCCTAACAGTCTTCAAGAAGCTTTAGGT
The DNA here is from genome assembly GCF_048569485.1 of Anomaloglossus baeobatrachus. Lineage (NCBI taxonomy): Eukaryota > Metazoa > Chordata > Amphibia > Anura > Aromobatidae > Anomaloglossus > Anomaloglossus baeobatrachus. Next base: position 780,464,498 of record NC_134354.1, on the reverse strand, counting down.
TTAGGATAACGTTACAACATGTCGGCTTGCTTCAATCTTCGTGTGGTTCGCCATCAACACAAGAAATTAAGATTTATATTCCGAATAAACCGAGCACATACAGTATATTAATTTTTAAGAAGAATGCGTCATGCATGGGAGACGGACTGTGCTCCATCGTGCAGTAATGAGACTAGGTAAGACAGACCCCTGAGGTTGAAGGATAGACCCCTTGGTCAGGTCAAACACATTCCTCCCGATGGGGTCTGTTCGCCCTTGAAACGCTTTGTCCAATAAAACTGTTTGTCTTACTTTTGAAAAAACATGATAGTTCAATGTCATACTTTTATTTTTCCCCCCAAAAAAGCACTATTGCTTGTTTTCGTGTAGGTCTTATTCTTGGGGAAACACTGTTGGGGATACGTTTACTCCCCCCCAAAAAAGCAAACACATCCCCCCCTTCCCATGAGAATCATCCTCAGATGTTTGCGTGTCTCCCAGGTCCTCCTGCGATCGTTAGCGGGCACTTCCCTGCTTCTGGCGAACACACTCACATACATCAGATTGCACACACACTCAAACTCATGCACACAGACATCAGGTCGCGCACACACAATCACACTTCAGATCGCACACACACTCACTCACCACATCCGGTGATATAGATTGCTTCTGGCCAGCAAGGGAAGATGGGGCGTAGTGCAGTGGAGTGTGAGGACGTGCGGTGGAACACATAGAGGATTTGGTAGTGGAATGCATGCATTCCACCGCAGGTCCTTTATGCATTCCACCACACTGCCTGCCAGAAGCAATTGATATCACCTGATGTGGTGAGTGAGTGTGTGATCTGATGTGTGTGTGATCTGATGTGTGTGTGATCTGATGTGTGTGCGATCTGATGTGTGTGGGTGTGCGTTCCACCACAAATCCTCGGTGTCTGGTGAGTATGATTGCGGGGTCTGTCCTCTTTCTTTTGGGAGTGTCTGCTTGCTATAATGAAGTGTCCTGCGGTATTCTTTCACTTTTTTAGTTGCATGGATAATTCATTACTGAACTGCGACTAGGGCTTGTTTTTGGAATAGGGCTTATATTTAAACCTTACATTGAAAATGCTGAAAATTCCTGCTAGGGCTTATATTTGGGGAAGGGCTTATTTTTGGAAAAACACGGTATCTCCATCCTCTGAGTATTTCCATCACCAGCAACGCGGTCACGATAATCACCAACGTTTCCAGGACTATACATAACCTTGCATTACTGACGTGTTGAAATGCCTGTTGCCCTGTGATGTCTGTCTGATAGTATTAGTTTACAAGAATGATGTCCGGTCTACAAAATAAGACCACTGCAGCCAATCGCTGTGCTCAGCAAACATGTCGAGGTAGATAGTAGAGACCTATGGTCTTGATGGGATGTCAATGCTGCTGTCCTGTGCACAAAGACTGGGTGGGCAGAGGACAGACAATGCAGGGGCTAGCACAGGTAAGTAATGATTAGTTTGGTATTTTAACGTATTACCAGCCTGTAGGACAATCCATTTAAACAGAGCTGAACTACAAGACACAACAACCCATTCACAAGTGATGCAATGATTCTGGAAGAAGGAGGCCATATTTTTTATTTGAACATTCAATTTCCTTTTCCCTTTCCTCATCTGTTTTGCAATGTGTGTTTGTTCCCGTGTAGAAAATCCATTAACCCATTGACATTAGTTATTTTCTTTAACGTTAACGTCTCTGTTTCCCCGCGGAGAGAAATGATCTATTTTAGTACAATTCTATTTCTAGAAAAGGTAAAAAAAGGTAAATGGAGACGGATCGTAGAGGAGTGCGCGGCGGAGATTAGGATACAATGCAAAGTCTAATTATAAGCAAACATATGCGCTCATGTGCCGAAATCTCTATCAATGTGATTCAGCACCTTTCATTACTGTCTGGACACAATTAAGTTTCCCTTTGACTTCCAAACATTTAGAATACAAAGTTTAATGATGTTCACCTTGCAACTAGGTCAGAGCTGAAAGAAGTTCTTAACTCGCCGTGCATATTAATTTCATTTGTCATCTGTCAGCCGGGGAGAGACCGGATCATTTCTCAGGGAACATTGAGCTGTTGGGAATTCTGAAAAGTAAATACAGACATAAGTGCTTCCAACTTCACGAAAACATATTGGTTGGGATCTCTTTATGGAAGCCCTGGCAGGATGATTTTGCTCCTGGGACTAGTAGTTACGGCTGTATAGGTCCTATATCAAGTATAAAAATGGTACCTGTCTTGTAATGATATGATGGTCCAGGTGTCACACGGTGTTTTTGGCGCTAAACCCACAGCATCTGACGCTGTTCACACTGCACTGTCTGACACTCCTGCCTCCTTTGGTGCTTCTGAGTTAGTCAGGCTCGGGTGTCGATCACCTGTGTTCTCATTAGTGATCTAGCCTGCTGGTTACCTCTTGGAACACGTCGTGGGAGACCTATCACAGTCACTTCCGTCAATTTTAAGATGGAGGAGCCTGTCTTCCTATGCCGACTATAGCTTTAGCTACACCGATCCGTGTGCTGTTGCATCCCAGTCTTGCTGGTGATTGTAGTGCTTGGAGTTGTGGAGTTCTCTGATCATCTTGTTATTTCCTCCCTGCTCTTATTTTCTTTCATATTTTTGTTGTCAAATACCGCTATTGGAGCGTGCTGTGTGATTGAGTTTTGGTTTCCTCCATTTGTTCTTATCTGTAGGTTTCACCACTCCTGTCTTGGCTCTCCCCTTGGGTGAGGGAGAGTAGGTATTAGATAAGGGCTGTACAGGAGCAGGGCAAAGAAGGTGGCCCAGACATCGTCACTATCAAATGTATCTCTGGGATCAGGTACAGCGAGGCTCCACCTACATGAGGGCCAGTTTAGGAGTCCTGGTCCTCAGTTATTACATCACACCCCATAATAACAGGGTTGGGATATCGAGCTTTAAAACTACATGCAAATTAGCTTGGAAGTGTGTTGAGAGTGAGTCAATGTTCTCGTAGTCCATGGGTACATGCTCAATGCAAACTTATAGTAATATATGGTACACAGTACACACAAATTTGACATTGATTTGTATGGGAGACCTGGGGGATTCGTATTTTGGCGTAGATAATAAACCGCCTTGAGGCAGTGGCTACGCGGCAACTTTGGCCATCATGTCGCCAAAGATTACTATGTCTCGCTGTTACTAGTGAGTGCAAGCTTGTCATGGTTTTACAATGTAGCAGCAACATTAAACTATGTTGCAGCCGAAATCACCATGTAGCCCGAACCTAAAACACAACAAATGAAAAAATGGGGGAAAATATATATATATATCTTTTGCTTAATTAAAGCCTACAAAATCATACTGTATTCAGCTCCAAAATCAAACCATAAAAAAGCGCTATGGCGCCTAATAATCACGGAGTTTCCGAAAATGCTGAAATGTTGCAAAATTTTGGAGCAACTCGAAGTTGCACCAAGGTAGTTGCTGATTTTGGCATTTACTGTATATGTTGGTCCTGGAGGACAGTAGCAAAGCCCACCATCAAATTCATCATCATTTGTGGTACAAAAGTGATGTAAATTACACTAAAAATGTGCACAAGACCTCAGCTGGATCAACATTTCTGGCGGAGACACACGTCACTTGTAAGTTGTGTCACTTTGGTTAGAAGTAATTCGTAAAGAATTAGTAGCATCTTATGCCAGTGCACAATTCGTTAAGACTGGCATGCAAGAATCCTGTCATAATGACTTGGTGTTAGGCTCGCCGGGCGTGCAGGGATTTTAGTGGACCCACTGGGCCGCAAGACAAAGAAAACCCAGAGGGGCTTGACTATGGACCCGAACCTGGTTTTCACCAGAGCTCCTGATGGTGGAGGTGTTACTTTGCAGGTAGGATCCGGGTGCCACTTGGGAAGACTGGTGTTGCGTTGGCTGGCCCCAGGGGTATAGGAGCGATAGTCTCTGGTATAGAGTTGCGGCAGCAGCTGGTGTACAGGTTCTGTCCGGGATGGACGGGTGGATGGATGGATAACAGCAGCTGGAGTAGCGGATCCATCCGGAATGGACGGATGGATGGCAGCAGCTGATGACGATACTTCGTGGCAACGGGTATCGGGGTAGGCAGCCGATGGGGAGGCTCGCAGCAGCACGTAGTGGAAGCGGCACTCTGCAATAAGACAAGTATAAGCAATATGTCTAGCAGAGCGGAACAGCAACGCAGGGCTAGGGGACACAGAAATATTTCACCGCATCACTGGAACAATGGATGGAGCCATGTACCGTAAAATCCTGAGTGACAACCTCCTTCCCTCCGCCAGGACATTAAAAATGGGTCATGGCTGCGTCTTCCAGCATGACAATGACCCAAAACATACAGCCAAGGCAACAAAGGAGTGGCTCAAAAAGCAGCACATTTAGGTCATGAAGTGGCCTAGCCAATCTCAAGACCTTAATCCCATAGAAACTTATAGAGGAGCTGAAGTTCCGAGTTACCAAGCGAGAGCCTCAAAATCTTAATGATTTAAAGATGATCTGCAAAAAGAAGCAAAATTCCTCCTGACGTGCGCAAACCTCATCATCAACTACAAAAAAAGTCTGACTGCTCAGCTGTCAACAAGGGGATGGCCACTAAGTATTAAGTCTTGTTTGCCGAAGGGATCAAATACTTATTATCTTCACTGTAGTCACCTGAATATTTCTGTGGCGCCCTGGACTAGCCAGGTCGTCACAGGTAACACACACACACCCCCACCCCCACTAGACAGTAACATTAGCCAAACACAAAATCCTTGTTGCCACCCTCCAGAGTCTGATGTCCACACCAGGTGGGGCAGAGCGAAGCGGTTGGCCCCGCCCACCGAGGAGTTCACAGGCCTGGAGGCGGGAAAAGTGACAGTTGAGTTCAGGAGTTGAGTTGAGGAGGTTGAAGTGAGGAGTGTCTGGGTTTGTGGCCCAGGCACTGACAACAAGGTTGGCAAACTGTGGTGGCCGTCTGCAGGAGTGGTGAATCAACGCAAAACCGTAGGACCGGGGTCGGGCGGTGGCCCGCCGGTACCGACCGGGGAGCGAAGTGAAGCCAGCACACACAGGCAGGGCCATCGGACCCCGACTAGGCTTGGAGTCGCCGTCAACAGTCAAATCCGAGTGTGACAGGAACCCCAGGGGTTTCCTAACAGCCAAAGACCCGATAGAAGGCAACCGTCCACACCGTGAGGGTATACAGCTACCGCCTAAGGCTAGAGACCAAAGGGCCAGCGCCTGCAGGCAAACTGGCTCCTCCGGTATCCATACACCGGGGAGCGGACTACCGTTGGGGATCCATCGTAGTCAAAACGGGACACAAAGGTGCAGGGAAAGACAGTTGCCATCACCTGTCCGGGGAGAGACACTGCAGCCGGCTGCGGGACCCGTCCATCCAGCCGTTTGGTTTACCGAGGACTTTGTGCATCTCTTACTGAGTACACCCGTGCCATCCGGCACCGCGCCGCGCTGTCCCTGCAACCCTGCACCTTCACCAACCCTGCCTCCCAGTCACACCACCGAGCCCCCGGGACCACCGACCCCTACCCACGGAGGGGGAAAACAACATCCCAGCTGCTCCCTACCATCGCTCCCGGGATCCCCGTCACCAGCAGCGGTGGTGCCCATCTTCACAACAACCCGTGGGTGGCGTCACGGACTAAATCCCCCAAACCAACCACCCTTTTCACTCACGGGTGAGGAGCGCCGCTCGAGTCCCCGGATCCGGCCCACCGCTCGAGCCACCGAGCAGCAGCCGCAGCAGCGCCGGACCCGAGCGTTAGCGAGCGCAGCAGCGGCGTCCTCCCCGCCCGCGACATTTCCAGATCATCGTCCCCATTCCTCATCCAAAGTACGTGCAAATTTTGGTTCACCATCTAACGTGACCTGACAGTCGATGTCTGGTCTTGTTTCGTGGCCGATTGTAAGTCACGTTCTGCTCTTTCCCGCTCTGTAGAGAAGGAACGTGGAGGAGGAGGAACCCACTGAGAACCTATTTGCTGCCCCACAATTATAATTTAAAGTTGGGTAGTGAAATTACCCACCATTAAACCTTCCAGATATCCCAGAGAAAAAAAATAACATTGTCAGAAACCCTTTGCTAGTTTTTGAGTACAACGAAGATGAATGACAAGGATATATTAATCGTAGCAGGATGAGCCGTGTTTTACCTGTAAAAATTGGTCACCATCCCGTGAAATCAATAATAGAGAGCGAGGATGAAAAGGAAAGATGGCTTAACCGGCACACAATCTGGCATTTCATTGTTTGGGTCAACAATACAACAAAATATTAAAGAAAACAGCACACAGCAGGTAAAAAAGCATTTATAGCACCCAACCTAAAAATAAAATACCGGTCCTGTGTATTTGTCACATAGAAGGCGATTTAAAGGGACCACCTAAAATTACTTTGAAAAGAAAAAAAGATCTTTTAGGGGTAGGGTCTTATTATAGAACATGACTTAATTGTGCTTTATCCTTGGTAGGGTCATATTGGAAATTCACATTTCCTTCTTAAGCCTGCTTTACATGAGACGAGTAGAGTTGAGCGGATCGGCTATAATCTGGGTCCGACGGATCCGGATTGGGTTGTCGCCGAAGTCCGGATCCGATCCGGAATATGAGAGAGAGAGAGAGAGAGAAAAAAAAAAAAGATCCAGGTCGTGCATCCCGGGTACTGGTCGGACTCGGATTGGAACCTCGAACCGTGCTGATCCGGATTTTACAGATCCGGTTCCGCTCAACACTAGAGACGACCGATTGTGCGATAGCACGATCGATCGTACCCGCCCCCGTCGTTTTTGCGTCACGGCCAAATCGCAGCCCGTGGCGCACAACTCGTTTAACCCCAGTCACATGTACTTACCTTCCGGCCTTCGCCTGTGGGCGACGAACGTCCACTTCCTGGAGTGGGAGGGGCATTTGGCGTCACACGGCAGCCAGCCAATAGAAGCGGAGGGGCGGAGATGAGCGGGACGTAAACATCCCGCCCACCTCTTTCCTTCCACATAGCCAGCGGGTGCCGCGGGACGCAGGTAAGCTGTGTTTATCGTTCCTGTGGTGTCACACGGAGCAACATGTGATGCCATGGAAACGATGAACAACCGCCGCCATTTTAATTAAACAATTTCATGAAACCTAGCGACGAGTACACGACTCACGATTTGTGAGCGATCCTGCATCGCTAGGAGGTGTTACACGCGACAACATCGTGTATGATGCCGGATGTGCGTCACGAAAACCGTGACCCCGACGATGCATCGCACGATAGCTCATCTCGTGTAAAGCACGCATTACACTGTCTGTAGAGATATGTTTGTTTCATATCGGAAAAGTTAAAACACCACTTCAGCTTTTTTTTTTTTTTATTGCACTCTTTGAGTGGTGCTTTAAATCTTAGTCTCCTGACCCTTGTCTTATACTCACCTTCCGGTGGCGTTACCTTCTGTTGCTGCCTCTCCGGTTGGTCTCTTGTGATTTGTAACTGGCCGGTAGCTACGGTGTTTCATGGAGGTCACAACTCAATACAAGTCTATGACTGCCTTGTTCTGGCTCTCATAGACTTTCATTGTGCACTTGTGATGTAACTTCTGATTTCCGACCAGTCAGAAGTTATGGGCACAAAATGGCGCCGTAGGATCGAAGCGGGCGACCAAAAAAATAAGAAAGCCGCCAGAAGGTGAGTATTTGTCGAGGCAGAGAACTCCAACATTAAGAAAAAAAACCCAGCTGGAGTCATGCTGTAATTCTCATCTCATAAAGGCGGAGCAGGGGTCAAAAAAGAAGATAGGGGCACAATTTCAATGTATTAGGCTCTGATAAATACATACGGACATTAATTGCAGTGACATATGTGTTCTTAATACCTGTCGAAGTTGTGCAGACAATAGGCCTAACTTTAGATTGCACTTCTAAAGGTTCATTTACATGCTACGATATCGCTAACGAGCGTACCCCCCCCCCCAGTTGTTTGTGCATCACAGGTAAATCGCTGCCCGTGGCGCACAATATTGCTAGGCCCAGTCACACGGACTTACCTTCCTAGCGACGTCGCTGTGGCCGGCGAACAGCCTCCTTTCTAACTGGGCGGTTCGTGCGGCGTCACAGCGATGTCACACGGCAGGCAGCCAATAGAAGCGGAGGGGCGGAGAGCAGCCGAAGGAAAGACACTCCCACCTAGTTGCCGGAGGACGCAGGTAAGCTGTTGTTTGTCGTTCCCGAAGTGTCACACGTAGCGATGTGTGCTGCCTCAGGATTAACAAACAACCTACGTACACAACGACCAATGAGACTTTGAAAATGAACGACGTGTCAACGATCAATGATTGGGTGAGTATTTTTGATCGTTAACACTCGCTCGTAGCTGTTACACGCAACAACGTCGCTAACGGCGCCGGATGTGCATCACGAATTCTGTGACCCCCAACGACATCTCATTAGCGATGTTGTTGCGTGTAAATCGTCCTTTAGTCAGCAGACCAACGTAGAGGAACCTTGAACTTCTAGCGTCATGAAATAAAGGTTTTGTAGGTTTGTCGGGATCTGAAATGATATGCAAGTTGAAACAGGGCTGGGGAAAAAAACCAAAACTTATGCTAACCTCATCACTGACCTCTCCAACCACTCCACTGCTCCCTGCCCTCCATCTGGACCTCTTCTTTTTGCCATCATGCACCGCATCTCCAGCATTTTCACTTTAGGCCAGCTCTTCTTTACGTCATCATGTATTGCGTCTCTGGCATTTTCACTATAGGCCAGCTCTTCTTTACGTCCTCATGCACCTCATCTCCGGCATTTTTACTTTAGGCCAGCTCTTCTTTACGTCATCATGCACCGCATCTCCATTGTTTTCTCTTTAGGCCAGCTCTTCTTTACGTCATCATGCACCGCATCTCCATTGTTTTCTCTTTAGGCCAGCTCTTCTTTACGTCATCATGCACTGCATCTCCGGCATTTTCACTTTAGGCCAGCTCTTCTTTGCGTTATCATGCACCATGTCTCTGGTGTTTTCACTGTGGTGGACCACTTCCTGATTTTGGACACTGTCACAGATCTAACCAATGAAGGTTCTTGGGTGCTTCAGTAACCTTATTGTTTCAATTAGGGAAGTGATGTACATAGGATTGTGGCATTGCCTTGAATAATGGGACTGACCTGTAGGACCCGACACCGTCCCAACTGCATCCTAGTTCTGGATCTGACCCTCACTACTAAAATATTAATATTTTGTACTACGGATTGTCCATCAGTAGAGATGAGTGAACTCCTGGAATTTCGGTTCGATGGGTTCATTCAGTCTTTTGATAAAGTTCGATTTAGGACCCGGACATGACCAAAACCCCAATAGAAGTCACTGATTGGGCAGTTCGGGTCTCCGCCCGCATGCAGCCAACCATAAACAGATCACTTCTGGGGACAGGTGGGCAGAATTTTTCCATTTGTATTTTTTTTGGGTGCACACTACATCTGATCATACTGTTGTTAACTCCAGTCCGAGCCGATCAAACACTTCAAGCAACTTCCACTGGTCCGAGCACAGTGATGCTCATGCGAGTGGTTAGCATACACAAAGCACCCGATCTCCGAACCCGAACTCTGGGGTTTTTTTTGTAAAATCTGTGTTCGGTCTGAACACCGAACCTCGGGTTCACTCATCTCTATCCATCAGTGTTAAAGTCTTGGAAAACCATTTGTAATTCAGTCCCTGCTGTAAATTTTCTGTGAAAATGAGTCCAATTCTGAATCATTTTGTCAGCGCAGGCACTGTGTGAGTCATCACAATTTCCCCCTAAAAAGACAGACATTTTATACGATAAAGTATAATAATGCAAACTGTGCGACAAGGCATTAGCGCAGTGATAGAGGCATATCAGTATCCAAGAACTTATGGCGTAATCCGCTCCATTTTTAGGAGGAATAAGTCTATCTGAAGACTGCAGACATAAGACACATACTGTGATATTATGGTGGCGTTATCTTTTTTTTTCCACCAGGTCAGTGACATACCCTTTGATAAAGTAGGTCGTGAGCTTAAACTTCTGGTTGGGATTATAGGGTCTTGGCACTGCGTAATCACAGGAAGCAATGAATGAGACTGCCAAGTTTTATAGAGTCATTTGCAGAGAAGACGTAAGCATCTATTTCTTATCACGGCAGCTTTTCACTATGCCAGGTCCTATCAATGCATTTAGGTCCCTTAAGGTAAAGCTCTAGATTTAAAGGGATAATCCCGAAATCAAACAATGGTGACCCATCTAATTTTCTTAAGTATACGATTCCTCCACAGTCACCATCTATCCCACAATATTTTGCTTCTTAGTTGAGCATGCTCACTTGTGTCTCTTGCTCCACTTTACTCTTCTGCATGGCTGTGTCCACAAACCGCGCATGCGCAAGTTACCATCCATGTTTCTAGCTCAATCTATATCTTTAAGGAAGATTCTTCTTCAGATTATGTTCAGAGTACAACTCTGTCCCTGTGCCCGGCTGCAGATCTACCATATGTAGTGCACAGGAGTGGACAGGTTGTTGCCTACGCAACCAACCCCCTGATAATTCCCATCTGTTTCCTAGAAATGAGTTTTCAGGTTGCGTCTGAACTTTCGATATATTGAAGACAATTGGACTTGTTGAGGCAGTGAAACCAGAGGAGAATGGATGTTTGGGAAATATATTAGAGGTGATTCAGTGGGAAATGTACGAGAGAAGGAGGTCTTGTGAAGACTGGGGATTACGTTTGGAAAGGTATCGAGAGCTTAGTTTGGAGATGTATTGGAGGAGGCAAAATATGGACAGCTTTGTAAATCATTAGAGCAGCTGAATTTGGATTTGTTGGGTAATTGGAAACCTGTGAAGGGATTGGCAAATGATAAGGTTGGGGAGTAGCAAGCTCAAGGAAAAAATTAATCCGGTAGTAGAGTCAAGGAGAGACTGGAAAGATGCAAATGTTTGTTGGTAGGCCACATAGGAGGATGCTGCAGTAGTCAAGGCGGGTGATGCTGAGGGCATGCACTAGCATTTTAGCAGATTCAGATTTGAGATGGAGGAACAATTAAGTTAACTTTTGTCCACATGAAATTTTACAAAGCGTGATGAAAAGGAGGAGGATATGACTGATAGACAATCTGGGATCCTGAACAGTAGAGGTGTGACCTCTGGGCCAGACAGGTAGATCTGAGTGTCATCAGCATATATTTAATACTAGAAAACATGAGACATTGAGTTATTCCAAGCTATAATAATAGAGTAGGGGTTCCAGGATAGAGTCTTGAGGGACAACGACCGAGAGAGGGTGAGATAAGGAGGAGGTAGTGTAGAAGTGGGTGACGCTAAATGTGTTATAAAGGTATGTGAGGATCCAGGCAAGGATGACATCAGTGTCAAGTAAAAAGAAGATTTGTAGTAGTAGGTAGTGGGCAACTGTGTCAAGTGGTCAAAAGACAGAGGACAGGCCTAGGAGGAGTATAGAATAATGTCTCTTAGCTTTGCCAGTAAGTTGTTAGTAATTTGGTTAGGGTATTTTCGGTGGAATGGTGGAGTTGGAAGCCGGATTGTAGGTTGTCAAAGAATGTGATAGATGAGAGGTGGTGAATGAGGACGTGCTGTGTGAGGCCTTACGAGGTAAAAGGGAGATAACTGGATGTAGAGTTTGAGTGAAGTGATAGCTTCTTCAGGATAGTTGTAATTGTTCTGTGTTTGAAAACAGAAGGGAAGACACCAAAGATTGATCGATTGAAGGGCTGGAATAAGCATGGTGGTCAGGTTGTGGAGAAGGTAGAAAATGATAGGGTCAAGCACACAACTGATGAGTTTTGATTTGGAGCGATAAGTAGGCTTTTCTTCTTTTGATGGTGGAAAAGAAGGTTATGGGGAAGGGCTTTGGTCAAAGAGTTGTCATTGAGCATTTACACTTGTTCTCATGTGGTTGATCTTGTTTTTGAAATGTGCAGCAAAGTCTTTTTCAGAAATGAGGGAGATCAGAGAGGGCAATGATGGACAGAGTAGGGAATTTAAAAGTATCGAATAACTGTTTAAGATTAGTACATGGAGATATGAAAGTTGTGAAGTCGTCCTGTTGGGCCAACTTGAACGTGAAATTTGCCTGTTCGAATATGGTAAAATGTTCCTGTGTTTGAATTTTCTTCCAGCACTGCTTTGCAATCCTGGATGCTTGATGCAGCCTTTTTGTGAGGTTGGTGGACTGGTGCTGTAGATTTGTTGCCATCTGCCATGTATGAGAGGGGCAGCAGAATTAATAGCTGATGCAAGTATGGAATGTTGTGGAGTGAAGAAATGGTGGAAAAAGTAGATGAGTCTGACAATGCGTGACTTTCTACTTCGAGAAGTTTCTGTGGAGAAATGCCAAGGCTAATTGTTGAGTAAGAGGACTGTGGGAAAAGATGCGCAAATAGGGTCTTACCCCAATAGATACGGGGTTTAGAAATGAGCAGTACTACTCACCAATAGTGGTTGCGACAGTCACAACTCCTGTAAAAGCACGTAACTCCAATCCACGGCATGATGGGTTTCAAAGCCGCGCCAATTACCAAATGATCATGGAAATATAAAATTAATGTTGCTTTATTTCATGCACAGGTCAACGCGTTTCAGGAGACTCAGTTCCCTTCCTCAGGACAAACTGGCAAAGAACATCAAATCTTTGATGTTCTTTGCCAGTTCGTCCTGAGGAAGGGAGCTGAGTCTCCTGAAACGCGTTGACCTGTGCATGAAATAAAGCAACATTAATCTTAAACTTCCATGATCATTTGGTCATTGGCGCGGCTTTGAAATCCATCTCTACTACTCTCTGTTAAGGCTAATTGTTGGACATGGGGGGCAGTTGAAGAGTAAAGGGTTAAAAATGTGAGACGATGATGGTCACAGGGGGAGAGGTGAGGTCATGAGGCTAGAGAAGGAGCTGAGGTGGGTGACGATGAGGTCTAGAGTTTTTATGGGTATTTGTGGAGGACCATTTTGTAAGAGCACTACTCCTCTTTATCGCAAAGAAAGGGGTCCCAAACGGAGGATACCATCTATGTCATTCATTCACCTTTTAATTTGAAGAAAAAAAAGAAAAGACTTAGGGGTACTTTGCACGCTGCGACATCGCTAGCATCGGCTAGCGATGCCGAGCGCGATAGCACCCGCCCCCGTCGCACATGCGATATCTTGTGATAGCTGCCGTAGCGACCATTATCGCTACGGCAGCTTCACATGCACTTACCTGCTTCCTTAGGGAGCGGGTCGTGCGGCGTCACAGCGACTTCACACGGCAGGCGGCCAATAGAAGCGGAGGGGCGGAGATGAGCAGGACGTAAACATCCCGCCCACCTCCTTCCTTCCGCATAGCCGGTGGAGGCAGGTAAGGAGATGTTCCTCGCTCCTGCGGCTTCACTCACAGTGATGTGTGCTGCCGCAGGAACGAGGAACAACATCGTATCTCCTATTGCTGCGACATTATGAAAATGACCGACACTACACAGATCACCGATTTTCAACGCTTTTGCGATCGTTTATCGGCGCATCTAGGCTTTACACATTGCGACGTCGTTACCGGCGCCGGATGTGCGTCACTTTCGATTTGACCCCGACGATATTGCAGTAGCGATGTCGCAGCGTGCAAAATACCCCTTAGGGGTAACCCCCTTTTTGATCACCTCTGCACTTTGTTCGTCCATAGAGGACTCTCATCAAAATTTTCGTGACATTGAAAGGCCAGAATGGTGCATCCTTCAAGGGAACCTGTCACCACTTTTTTGGCCTATAAGCTGCGGCCACCATCACCGGGCTCTTAAATAGAGCTAACATGCTGTATATAAGAGCCCAGGCCGGGGGTATAACATAAAAAACACTTTATAATACTTGCCTAACGGTCGCGTGGTGGGCCTATTGGGTGTCTTTATTGTCCGGCGCCACCTCTTTTGGCCATCTTTGTTCTCCTTCTTCTCTAGCCGCAGTGCATGATGGGTCTGACGTCATACATACTCGCCAGTATTCAGGTCCTGAGCAGGCGCACTTTGATCTGCCCTGAGCAGGTCAAACTCCACAACCGCACAAAGCAACAAGAACCACAAGCACCAGATAGTCTGGGACACCACACCACACCAGACCAACTAAGATAAACTATAGCTGGCATAGGAGGAAAGCCCCAGCCATTATATATAGGCGGGGAGCAGATGTGATAGCTTCTCTCACAACAGGTGATCAACGAGTACAAACTAGCAAAAATTAACTTGCCTGCGTTGCTCTTAGACACCAGAGAATTTCTCTGGTTATTAAAGTTAGTGAAATCTCCATATGTGCATGCCTCCCTGCTGTGAGCCTCCTTCCTCCCTGCTGTGCATGCTTCCCTGCTGTGAGCGCCCTGCTTCCCACTGCTGAGAGCCTCCTGCCTCCCTGCTGTGCATGCCTCCTTGCTTTACCTGCCTCCCGCTGTGTATTCTTCAAGCTGCTGTGAGCCTCCTGCCTCCCACGTCTGAGCCTTTTGCTGTGCTTGCCTCCTGCTGCTGTGAGCCTCCTGCCTCCCTACTGTACCTGCCTCCCACTGCTCTAAGCCTACTGCCTCCCTTCTGTACCTGCCTCCCACTTCTCTGAGCCTCTTGCTGTACCTGCCTCCCGCTGCTGTGAGCCTTCTGCCTCCCGCTGCTGTGAGCCTCCTGCCTCCCTGCTGTACCTGCCTCCTGGTGCTGTGAGCCTCCTGGTGCTATGAGCCTCCTGGTGCTGCGAGCATCCTGCTGCTGTGAGCCTTCTGCCTCCCTACTGTACCTGCCTCCCACTGCTGTAAGCCTACTGCCTCCCTTCTGTACCTGCCTCCCACTTCTCTGAGCCTCTTGCTGTACCTGCCTCCCGCTGCTGTGAGCCTTCTGCCTCCCGCTGCTGTGAGCCTCCTGCCTCCCTGCTGTACCTGCCTCCCGGTGCTGTGAGCCTCCTGGTGCTATGAGCCTCCTGGTGCTGTGAGCATCCTGCTGCTGTGAGCCTTCTGCCCCCCGGTACTGTGAGCCTCCTGAATCCTGATGCTGTGAGCCTTCTGCCTCTGGGTGCTGTGAGCCCTCCACCCAGTGTTGTGTATGCCCACCAGTGCTGTGTGTCACCAATCCAGTGCTGTGTGCCACCCCCCCACTGCTGTGTTCCACCTTTCCCTAGTGCTGTCTATGCCCCCATGGTGATGTCCATGTCCCCCAGTCTTGTTTGTGCCTCTCTAGTGCTGTCCGTGCCCCCACCAGTGATGTCTGATCCTCAGCCCCTCCTGTGATGTGTTTATATCCCCAGCCCCTCCTATGATGTATATTTGCCCCTAGCACCTTCTGTGATGTATGTGCCTCCAGCATCTCCTATATGATGTATATGATTTACCAATCTGCTGACTGTGCTCCAGACCGAAACAAACCTGGAACCAACCGCACCAAAGAGAAGCAGCTCCAGCCACTACTGTAGGGGCAAATTAATTAATTGTTTGACCAAAGGGTAATTTTCAAGCAGATAATTCTTTGCGGCCCCCGAAGGTTGGTACAATTGTCCGGATGGCCCTCGGCAGAAAAAAGGTTCCCCACCCCTGTGCTAAGCCGTTGCTTGGTAGCCTGAATTATTGAATCGGCGTGAATGTCTGTATCGCCACTGATAATGTTGAAACCTTTCACATCGGTCCTTTGACTGACACGCGGCACATTGCAGAGTCATATTTAACCATTGTGTACTCAGAAGACACAGAAGCCGATCGACCTCTGCTAGACAATTCCGTAAACGAAATATTACTCTCGATCATATGCAAATAATAAAGAAAAGCATGTTAATTGCTGCAGCCATAATGCCGTCTGCCTCCCGCCTCTACATTGATAATCTTTTACCAGCAGATGCCTGCAGCGCTGTCCAGTATTTAGTCACATTTTCTAAAACCTCAGACCCAGGAAAATAATTGAAGTTCTTCGTTGGTACCAGCCATGAATAAACTGCAGCTAGTTCCTGCATTTTGTGATAGCTTTGAGGAGGAAACGGCTGATGACGAGCTATACCATTCGATACGAAAACACTCCAGAAGAAGACATCCTTCTCGAAGGAGTTTAGGACTTTTGAGTAGTTCATTAGAAGAGCTTGTTTTCTGATGTAGAGGAATAATTGCGTTCTATGTTTGTCTTCAATAAGGGTTTCTAATCTCTGTAGTGTGCTACTCATCACAGTGGCATCCTTGAGAAGTTAGAAGTAGAGCTGAGAGAGTCCTAAGTACCTTCTAAGCCTCTCTGCATTATTCATCAAAATATAAGACATTGGGAGGTACTTTTCTACGACATTGATTTCAATGATGAAATATTTAAAGGGCAGTTCCACCCAAAATATATACTCTTCGTATAGCCAATATTTGAACTCTCAAAAATGTTTCTTGTCACATTCTCTTTTTTTTTAATAAAGAAATTGTTTTGGTTTGTTTTAATTTCCATCACTTTGGAAAGTTCTTGTACTTGTTTAGATCCATGCTGTGATCCGTAGAGGGCAGTAATGTAGTTGCTACTGCTGGTGTAGAAAATAAGTTGTACCAACTGTGGTGACAGAAAAAGTGACAACCAGAAGATATGTCTAATCGGTTTATAGCTGCTCTTTTAGAAGAGTAGTCCCCAAATTTTCTGACATTGAGTACCACGTTTAGCTCTGAGAGAGGTCCCCATGTGACATTCAGCTCTGAGAGAGGGTCGCAAACCAGATCCAGCTCAAGGAGAGGGTTGAAAGCCACATCTAGTTCTGTGAGAGGGTCGCGAGCCACATCCAGCTCTAAGATGGTCGCGACGAACATCCAGCTCTAAGAGGGTCGCAAGGCACATCCTGTTCTAATAAGGTTGCAAGTCAGATTCCGCTCTAAGAAGATCGCAAGGCACGTTTCGCTCTAAGAGGGTCGCAAGTCACATCCAGCTCTGAGAGAGGGTCACGAGGCACATCTAGCAGAGAGAGGGTTGTGAGCCACATCCAGTATAGAGAGGATTATGAGCTACATCCATCTCATAGAGAGGATTAAAAATTACATCCAGCTGTGAGAGAGGGTCGTGACCCATATCCAGCTTTGAAAGAGGATCGCAAGCCACATCCAGCACAGAGAAAGGGTCACAAGCCACATGCAGCACAGAAAGAGGGCTGTGAGCAACATCCAGCTCTGAGAGGGTCGCGAGCCACATCCAGTTCTGAGAGAAGGTCAAGAGCCATATCCAGCCTGAAAGAGGGTCGCGATTCACATCCAGCTCTAACAGAGGGTCACAAAGCCACATCCAACTCTGAGAGAGGGTCATGAGCCACATAGCGCGAGTTGCTAGCCACATCCAGCACAGAGAAAGGGTCACGCGCCACATAGAGCTTTGAGAGAGGGTTGCTAGCTAATGATCAGTGAGTTTTGAAATACTCAGATTCTTAATTCTCGTAATGAGAACTGTCTAATATTCGCCTATGCATTCCAAATAGTTTGTGCAATGCAAGTCAATGGGGAATACTCGCAATGTAACGAGTAATCCAAATGCTGTATTATTCGTGCGAGTAGCGAATAGTACGGCTTTCGGGTTACTCGTTACATTGCGAGTATTCCCCATTGACTTGCATTGCACAAACTATTCGGAATGCATAGGCGAATATTAGACAGTTCTCATTACAAGAATTAAGAATCTGAGTATTTCAAAACTCACTCATCATTATTGGTAGCCACATCAAGCACAGAGAAAGGGTCACAAACTACATCCAGCTTTGAGAGAGGATTGCGAGCCACATCCAGCTCTGAGAGAAGGTCAAGAGCCACATTCAGCCTGAAAGAGGGTCATGAGCCACATCCAGCTCAGAGAGAGGGTCGCGAAACGTACCCAGCTTAGAGAGAGGGTCGTGATTCACATCCAGCTCTGAGAGAGGGTCACAAAGCCACATCCAACTCTGAAAGAGGGTCACGAGCCACATAAAGCTTTGAGAGAGGGTTGCTAGCTCCAGTGACTCACCCCAGGGCTTTGGGCTACTCGGTCCCTGGCTGTATATTACGGTGAAAGTTAACTGGATGGCTGTTGCCCGGTTCCGTGACCCTGAGGGTTGCTTAAAAGGGGATTTGTATAAGGGAAGAATAAAAATAAAAATGTTTTTCGTGACGCCACTTGCGGTGTGCGGCTATATGGGAAAAGCTGCCGCTGCAAAGTCTCTGCTGGGGCTGGTGGTATTGGGCAGCTTGGATGTAATAGCTCTCCGCAAGTAGAGCTAGGCCCCGGGGAGGATGATGGTGGTTTTAGTATATTGGTGCAAACATGTAGGAAGAATTCAGACAACACAGGGGCTGCGGTTCAACTTGTGCTTTACTCACAGGTTTGGAGTTACTGCTACCCGGTTTGTGCTGGTCTTTACCAATCTGGTATTCCCTTTGTTCCAGAGCCGGTGTAGTGAACTGGTGAGTTTTACTTCCATGCACTCTGTAGTAGTTGGTGGGTCCCCATGGCCTGGAGCGTTTTGGGGTCCCCTCCTGTTGTCTCCGTTCTGGCCCGTATGGTAGGTAGCTTGAACTTCTCTTGGGCTGGACCTCTGTCCCCGTTCCCAGGTCCCCTCTTTGCTGCCCCGGAGACTAATGTCGGCAAGATCCTTGATGGTCCCCTCACCGGGCAGGTGTTTATCAGTTGAGCCTGGAGCGTCTTCTTGAACTAGGGCCCTGTGCCCCGTCGGTGCTCAGTCCTGTGAGTACGTACTCTCCCAGTGACTGTACTCCTTTTTACTCAAAAATTCGCTTTACACGTGCTGACAGACTGCTTCTTCCCTGTCCCTCCTCAGACTGTCACTTCCTATCCCTATGTGTGAAACTGCACTGACCTGCCCCTCCTCCCCTCAGTTTTCTAACTAGTGGATTGGATGTATCCCAGCCAATAGGTGACCACCCGTCTAGTCCATCTCTACTCTGGGGAAAATTATGTGGATTTGTGTGTGTGTTGTAGTGGTTACCAACACTGGTCTTCCAGGAATCTGGGGTTGGATGTAGTACCCTGTGGCACCTGACACTCAGGGGTGCCACACCAGCACAGAGAAAGGGTCACGAGTAACATAGAGCTTTGAGAGAGGGTTCATAGCCACACCCACAACAGAAAAAGGGTTACGAGCCACATCCAGCTCTGAGAGAGGCATGTGAGCAACATCCAGCTCCAGACCCCTTTACAGTAGTTACTCCCAGAGCTCTCATTACTGGTATAATGAGATCCAGAGCTTTGCCACATAACTCTCATTGAAGCAGTATAACCAGATCCAGGGGTTCCCAAAATACACCCATTCAGTATTCTCACATCAAGCAATTCCACCACATTGTCACATCCAGATGGAAGGACCTCCTCTGACAGGTAGTATCATCCTGCCTCCCATTTATCATACTTAAATTATCTCTTAACCCGTCCCCCAAGACCATTATATGGGCATCAAGATCTGCTTTTCAGTATAGATCGACTCACATAATTCATCATCTGGTCTTTATAGATGTTTGCTAGACCAGGTGCTAAGTAAGCTGGAAGATATTCACTAGCCACACATCATCGGCCTGTAAGTCACATGTGGCTCCAAGCCACAGATAGGGTACCTCTGTTTTAAGGAGTACTTCTCATCTGGCTTGATGATGAGCACCCAACGAGATAAAATGAACTTAAAGTCCTAGCTCGATGCATGAGGAGGAAATGGCTGATAACGAACCGTGACATTCTATACAAAACCACTCCAATAGAAGACGACTTTTTAAAAGGAGTTTATGCCTTTGAGTAGTTCATTAGAACAACTTGTTTTCTGATACAATGGGATTATACCATTTTGTGTCTTCTAATCTCTGTAGAGATCTGTCAAGAATAAGTTAAAAACAAAACAAAATCGACGTACCAATCATGACTCCGTTATTATTGTAAGCAATGATGGTAGTGGGAACATAGCTTTATGGTCGCCCTTCAGTGGGACCAGCCTCCCAATGCTCTTCTGACAGGTGATCTTGGAGGGGAAAAAAATAAGGATCTCGACTGTTGAATTTTGGCTTACCCGATTCTTTGTTTTGGTAACGGCTTACGCCTACTTCCCCATCGGCAGGCGCTCAAGAGGCACATATCATATCAGTCATGGATTCAATTTCAGTAGAAGAATGAAGTTTATGTCAACAAGTGAGCCACACATATCGTATTTATGTTCGTTCAACCTGATGACTTCCATGAGCTTGGCCATCCGTTGAACAATACGTTGTTGAGGGCAAAGAAGAATTTAGAATGTTGAAAGAAAGCAACACCGGCCAATTCTTTGTTCCGTATATGGCAGATTCAGTACATGAGGGGGAACGGTGATTAGTCATCTTCATTTTCCTATTCTTCCTCATCACCTCATTAAGCCTGATTATATACCTTATTACTCAGTGATGGTGGGAGACTGCTCGGATATTGTGTATTCCGCATGTATACATTCCATAGCTTGGAAAGTTTTAGCTCAGTCGACCTTGATAAAACAATTACAATCGGCACATTGGACTCATTCACTCCTTTTAACGATAAAATAGCTTGGATATGAGTTTGCAAAGCAATTGTGTGGCAATGACAGCACTGCGGCTCTACAAAGACCGGATCTTACAATAATTTTTATTCAATAGGAGTTAAATTGACCGTATCTTGATTAGTCTTTAGAGTAAATAGAAGCTTTCAGTGCGGTATGATCCGTGGGCATAGCTTTCAATGCAACAATCGTTATGAGAGCAAGCTGAGCTTGATGTAATAGAGCCAGGGCCACAACTATTCAACATTTTCCAATACTGAATCTTATTATTATTATTAATGATTTATACAGAACCAACACATTTCATTATGCTATACAGTTCGGTACAAAACGAGATGGTACAATTACCATACAAATACAAGCAACGGATAACAAAGATATACAATATAGTTATGACAGGGCACAATAGGAAAGAGACCCGTGCAAATGAGCCAAGGTCAAAAGGAGAAGTTAGGGGAAAAGCGATCTGCACATTGGCGTCATGGCATGTGTGTATCACCTAATAAAAAGACCCACAGTTAGAGATGAGTGAACCCATTCGGGTTTGGAGTTCGGGCGCTTTACTTATGCTGACTACTCGAGTGAGCATAAGTGTGCTCATGTACGTTCAATGCTTAGCCCAGTGCGAGTTGCTTGTAGTGTTTTAATGGCTCGCACTGGGGGTAAAACAGCATTATCGGATGTAGTGTTCACCAAACAACAATGAAAAATGGAAAAATCCACCAACCCTCCATCAGAAGTGTTCTGTTTATGGCTGGCTGCATGTGGGCAGCGAGCCAAACTACCCAATTTGTGACTTCCATTAGGATTCAGGTCAAGTCCGGGTCACAAACTGAACTTTATCTAAAGACCGGATGAACCCACCCAACCGAACTTCCACTGGTCTGCTAATCTCTACTCTGAGTTTTAAGGGTTCTTCACCACTTCCAGACCTTCTGGGTTCCTGCGTGCTAGAGGCGGTGCGTTCCAGCTTGATTGACAGTTCGGACCAGAAACATCGTTGTGCTGCTAACCTGAATTATCCACTCTCCGATAGTGCAAGCAGAGTTAGCTGTACCTCTGCAGCATTGGCACTGAAGTTGGTCAAATCGGTAGCTAAGAGTATTCTCCAGTGATCCTGGACAGCTTCAGACCAGCGCTTCAAGGAAACCTGCCACTTGAAAAAATGCTATTAATCTGCAGATATGGGGCTTCTCACATATTGCACATTGCTGTCAGAAGGAGTAAAGTTAATTTCTTCCCAGTATCGGGGTTCATTCTGGTTTCAGTCCTGGGGTGGCCCTGGTGTGGGTTCTGTCCCCGCTCCATGTATGGAGAGCGGCGGCTTTAAACATGCCACCCACATTGACTGACAGCCTACTCTACTGCCTTCTCTAATGTAAACTCGCCAGAGACTGCTCCTGTGGTCTCCGCTGGAACAGGAAAGGATGATGTCCCATTTTTTGATCACTTGATTGGAGAGGCTTATGATTGGCTGCAGTGATCAAGTGATTGGAATGGAGATCCCTGCAGGAATCAAAATGAACTTGACCTGCCTACACAGAACCTCAACATCATTCAACTACTTTGAGATCAACTAGAATGAACATCACAAGTCAGGAACTCTCGTCCAACATCGGTGCCTGACTTGTAACAATTATGTAGATACTCTGGAATCTGATAGCGTGGAATATAACAAAAGTAAGACAAATGGCCAAATGCTTTGTATTAACAAATAATAAACACAGTGCAAATAACAGAGCATAAGAGAAAGCAACCACAAATAAAATGAAAGTGCAAACCGCACTAACATGTGAATGTCCTGACAGCATGTGCAGTATTGGGCACAGAAAAACAAGTGGTGAATGTCCAGAATAATATGCACAGCAAACAAGTGGTGAATGTCCAGAAGTTATATGCACAGCAAAAAGTGGTGAATGTGCAAAAGTTATTTGCAGGTGTGCGCACAGCACTAATGCATGAGAGTCCAGAAATTATGTCCAGTATAGAATGCAGGAGTGCACACAGCAAACAAATAAATAAATTTCAGAATCCTATGCCGAAGTGCGCACAGTAAACAAATGGTTACCAGTGTACTTCCAGAGTTGACAAGGTCCCGCGCAAGTCCAGCACAGAGTCCAGTGTTAAGTACAATAATAACAAAATGAGAATCTAGTTCTTACAGATCTAGGTTGTCCAGCACTATAGAGCTCTTCTCCTAGAAGCCTTGAAGGGAGGGAACCACAGCCAGAGTCAGGACACTGCACCGTAGACTGCAGGCAGCTGAGCGGTAATGAGGTGGACCACAGAGCTAACAAGCGGCAGCAAGAATTCCAGCAGCAAGCCAGGAGAGATTCATGAGCCAGCAGCACAAAATATTCAGGCAAGGAATAAATCCCGGAACAGGACTTATAAGCAGGTCAGACAGGAAGTTCAAGGGCAAGACGAGGCAACAGACTCAATCGTGGACGAGGGCAAGAAAACACAAGTTCCATAGAAACCCTGGACCTTACAATGCTCATCTAGAAAAAGGGGTTTTTGAAAAAGAAACCCCAATATTTAATAAAAATATACTTTATTACATTATACTAAAATCACCCACAGACACAAATACATTTAGTATCTCCACTGGGTTCACCCACATATCAAGGTAGATAAATAAGCATTGGTGCATAAATAGCGTTTCCTTCCACCAATCTCCTAATTCACCCAAGATGTTAACTCCTCCCTCGATCACCATAGATTCAGTATTTCAAAGAGACAAGGGAAACGGAACTAGAGATAGTATATGATAGAGAACGTATTTGTTATTTGTAGTTAATTAATACTGATGATCGCAATATTTCTCTTAACCAAACATATATATAACCAACTGCCAATCCCGTCAAGGAGCTGACCATAGAGACAAATCGAATCAAATGTCGTCTCAATGCCCAGCTCCAACAACTTACCTAGTTTGCAACACCAGAGACACCAGTGCCGCTATTTTGGAAACTCCATGTTAGGGGATATCATGGCATGTTGCCCGCCCCTGTTTCTAATGGACTCTTGAGCTTGGAGATTATTGCTGTATCGATCTTGCTCAGCCCTGTGTGTCTTATCTGGGGTGCTTAGGATCCATATTGAATGTTGGCATAAACTCATAGATTCTATCAATAAAACCTCCTGATGAACCCCTTGGTTCTATCCTACAAGGGGGGAAACGCGTCGAGGTATAAGAGGTGTAAGCTGTATCTTGAGGACTTGGGCTATCAATCAAGCACAGTATGTCTGGCTGACCATTGCTAATGGAAACATGGATATATCACATCCTTGAAATCGACTGATACCATGAAGAATGATGAAATATTTTCTCTAAAATGATGGATTTTCAGTGGATATGCGATAATCAATTCATCTATCAAGAATTTATACCAAGGATTATTTTTCTAGCTATTGGACTCTTTGTGTTATTTCTGGCATTATTTCTGTGCTTCCTTGATTGCTAAAGAAAAAAAATGTTTTTTTCTAGATTAACAGTTCAGATGATGGTTGTATACCGACGTGAAGTCTCTGTTCTGTGGGGAATGACCTCTAGGCATTCCATTGTGCGCATTGTATTTAAATTAACAGTTCAGTTGATGGGTTGCGCCAAATGTGGTGTCTCTGTCCTGTTGGGAGTGACCTATTAGGCATTCCACTGTGTGCATAGTCTAAAGAGGGTACCTCTGTATTTCTCCTGGCTCTGATCAGTTCCCGCTGTTGATATTGACGTTTGAATAGCGGGCACTGAGGAAAATCAATAGGGGTTTCCAGAGGTGGCCTTCATATATCAGTTGTATTTGTCGTTTCTGGTGTTGCAAACTGGGTAAGTTGTTAGAGCTGGGCATTGAGACGACATTTGATTCTATTTGTCTCTATGGTCAGCTCCTTAACGGGATTGGCAGTTGGTTATATATATGTTTGGTTAAGAGAAATATTGCGATCATCAGTATTAATTAACTACAAATAACAAATACGTCCTCTATCATATACTATCTCTATTTCCGTTTCCCTCGTCTCTTTGAAATACTGAATCTATGGTCGTCGAGGGAGGAGTTAACATCTGTTAAAAATATACTCTTAAATATATTTTTCTTCAAATACACGATAAGACGCAAGAAAAATGGACTACAAAATGTGTAAAAAATAAATGTAGTTTATCTGATAAAAATGATTGCTAAATTATAAAGTTGCAGTTCAGTTACAGAAAAGGAAAAAAAATATACTGCATTAGCTTACGTAAAAGAGTTCAATAAGTCCATAGTCTATACATGGATCAATAGCAAATCTTCAACCATCTCTCCTTGGATCCTGAATGGTAAGGCAGGGGTGATATACTGTAGTCTTTTCAGCATGTGTTCATCTTGCAGCCCGGAAGAATTCTGGGACAGTAGGCGACATGCAGGAGGAGAGAGAGTGGCCCCCTCCATCGTGTCATGATATCTATATGGCAACTGTCCAAACCATATAGGGTATTTCAGCTGAACGCAGTTACATATGATGTAATCACTAGAAGCTTCCAGATGGATATTATTATTATTATTATTTATTATTATAGTGCCATTTATTCCATGGCACTTTACAAGTGAAAGGGTATACGTACAACAATCATTAACAGTACATAACAGACTGGTACAGGAAGAGAGAGGACCCTGCCCGCGAGGGCTCACAGTCTACAGGGAATGGGTGATGGTACGATAGGTGAGGACAGAGCTGGTTGCGCAGTGGTCTACTGGACTGAGGGCTATTGTAGGTTGTAGGCTTGTTGGAAGAGGTGGGTCTTGAGGTTCCTCTTGAAGCTTTCCACGGTAGGGGAGAGTCTGATGTGCTGAGGTAGAGCGTTCCAGAGTATGGGGGATGCACGGTAGAAATCTTGTACGCGATTGTGGGAAGAGGAGATAAGGGAGGAGCAGAGAAGGAGATCTTGTGAGGATCTGAGGTTGCATGCAGGTACGTATCGGGAGACTAGGTCACAGATGTAAGGAGGAGACAGGTTGTGCATGGCTTTGTATGTCATGGTTAGTGTTTTGAACTGGAGTCGTTGGGTGATGGGAAGCCAGTGAAGGGATTGGCAGAGTGGCGAGGCTGGGGAGTAGCGAGGGGAGAGGTGGATTAAGCGGGCCGCAGAGTTTAGGATAGATTGGAGGGGTGCAAGAGTGTTGGAAGGGAGGCCAGAGAGCAGGAGGTTGCAGTAGTCGAGGCGGGAGATGATGAGGGCATGCACTAATGTTTTTGCTGATTCTTGGTTAAGAAAAGCACGGATCCGGGAGATGTTTTTGAGTTGTAATCGGCATGAGGTGAAGAGGGCTTGGATGTGCGGCTTGAAGGATAGAGCAGAGTCGAGGGTCACTCCAAGGCAACGAGCTTGTGAGACTGGGGAGAGTAAGCAACCATCGAGTTTGATGGAAAGGCTTATTGGAGGAGATGAGTGAGGAGGAGGAAAGACAATGAATTCTGTTTTGTCCATGTTAAGTTTTAGGAATCGCGCAGAGAAGAAGGATGAAATAGCAAATATATATATATCATACCATGTCAGCATTTCTCTAGATTCGATACAGATATTCAATACAGATACCTTTATCTTAACTTAAGTACTGTTATCAATAAGCTATGCCCTCCAACATAAACAGAACTGTGAACATATATAATATGTCCTGCTATAAAATGTTTGATAACTAGATGTATTAATTTTAATGTTTTTACAACATCTTGGGTGAATTAGGAGATTGGTGGAAGGAAACGCTATTTATGCACCAATGCTTATTTATCTGCCTTGATATGTGGGTGAACCCAGTGGAGATACTAAATGTATTTGTGTCTGTGGGTGATTTTAGCTTAATGTAATAAAGTATATTTTTATTAAATATTATGGGTTTCTTTTTCAAAAACAATTTTTGACCCCTCTCCTATATCTACCTATAGAGATCTAGAAAAAGGGGCAAACAAATCTCATGGACTTCTCAAAAATATTAACCAAACAAAAATCCTCATGGTCATAGCTTAGAGAGTCTCATATGGGCAGCACTGGACCGGGTATGATATTAACCCTCCAGTGTGACCCAGAGACAGCACACTCCAGGAGCATATCAATAAACAAGAGCACTAGGAGTATTGGTGCAAAAATAGAAATTTATTATAGGTATCAATAAATAACAACAAGTAAGACAAAGGACATTTTTCAATCAAGGTTGAGGGAATAAATACCTGGGTCCCATAGACCACACTGAAGGAACTTGTGTGGGATCGATATATTAGGACTTAATCAGGCTAATCTACAGGTAGTCTGAATAAATATACAAATGTGTAAAATACTGAATCACATAGATCCCAGTAACTAAAGGTAATAGATCCTGTAAATCAAGCCTAGTTTCACAGACGCCCCTATATTAGTTCATGTGATTACTGGGTTAGGCAAGTACATATAGGGTATTCATAGAGTCCTATCACTAAAGTTGGTAGTAACACACCTATGTTGCAGATTATAGTTTGCAAGTTAGACGTTTCATATCCGCAGGGTAAAGTGAAGGAGTGCTTACCTAAATACAGTGGTGGTGCAGGGGAGCCAGGCCAAACCAGAGGGGACCTCCGACGGCCGTTTCGCGGTTATCACCGCTTCTTCTTCTCACTCCTCCCGGAAGAAGCGGTGATAACCACGAAACGGCCGTCGGAGGTCCCCAAATGTCCTTTGTCTTACTTGTTGTTATTTATTGATACCTATAATAAATTTCTCAAAAATATTGTAGGAATCCTTCCCAGAAGAGCAGAAGCCGTTACATCTGCAGAGGGGACGACTCCTTATATATCTCTATGAATTTAGAATAGGTGGACAAAAAAGCCCCTGTACGTCTAATGTGGGGTCCAAATGCTTTTGTCCATATGATGTAAATTAATGGTTTATATGCATTATTAAAAAAAATTTGATTATAAATATCAAAACGTTTGCATATAGTTTGCAAGGCGCTTTGCTTATTTGTTATTCGATATCATAGTTTAATCTAATTCTGCTCCGTCCTTCTGACCTTCCATACGTTAAGACGCTGATACAATGGTACATGGAGTACATTGGACGGGGTCAATTATATTCTGCACTCCACATTGAATTCTAAAGTCATCTGAAATATGGAAATCAGTGTTTATCTCCTCTGTAGCCCGGCGTGCCGCTTCCAACCCGGCGTTCAGGGTTATCTCTGTAGAAAAGCGTCCATTCAGCACTTTTGCCAAAGGGTACACAAATAGAAACAGTAATGTGACATTTTCTTGACAGGCCGAAGCAATATATATTTTTTTTTTCTGAATTCTTCCAAAACAACCCAGAATATATATTCTCATTTTCAGTGTAAATATTTTAACAAGGTTTTTTTGTTTTTTTTAATATATTTTTGGCACAATGACAGGTGACTAATAAAGAGGTTGTCAAAATAACCTACCGGTATCCTCAACACCTAACAGAGAATTTCCATCCAAGATTTACGACAATTTTTTATCTCTATTTTATGGAAATTTAGTATTTATTTGACTCCATCAGTCTGTATTTAAAGTCAGTCTCAACCTTACAACCATCTCAAGGTCACTTGCAAATTTTTTTAATCTTCGAAAAAACCTAAATTGACTTTTTACCTTGAGTCAAGGGTGACGCCAATAACTCTAATATCAATCCTTAAAATATTTTTTGAAACATAGGTGGAAGAAATAGAATATTTTGTCTCAACTTACAAGTCTGTTGACTTACCTAGCCACGGGAGAATGGCTGTGACCGGCTGCTGCTCTACAGAAGTGGTGGCCAAATGAACATCTCCAAGTGATCCGGTCTGTACTTACAAGTGCATCTCAATAAATTAGATATTATCAAAAAGTCTTTATCTTGTAAAGTTAGAATATTATATAAGACCAAAGGAAAAAATGTTACACTCAGAAATGTTGGCGCCTCCAGAAACGTCTGTGCAGTAAATGCCTCAATACTTGGTTGCGGCTCCTTTTGCATGATTTAGTGCATCAATGCGGTAATGTGGCATGGAGGCAATCAGCCTGTGGTACTGCTGAGGTGTTATGGAAGCCCAGGTTGGTTTGATAGCCACCTTCAGCTCGTCTGCATTGTTGGCTCTGCTGTCTCATAGGTTCTCTATGGGGTTTAGGTCAGGGGAGTTTGCTGGCCAATCAAGCACAGTGATACTGGGGTTAGTAAACCAGGTATTGGCACTTTTGGCAGTGTGGACAGGGGCCAAGTCCTGCTGGAAAATGACATTTCCATCTCCAAAAAGCTTGTGGGCAGAGGGAAGCATGAAGTGCTGTAAAATGTCTGACTTTGGTCTTGATAAAACACAGTGGAGCTACACCAGCAGATGACATGGCTCCTCAAACCATCACTGATTGTGGAGACTTCACACCAGACCTCAGCAGCTTGGATTGTGGCCTCCACTCTTCCTCCAGACTCTGGGACCGCGATTTCCAAATGAAATGCAAAATTTACTTTCATCTGAAAACAAAACCTTAGACCACTGAGAACAGTCCAGATCTTTTTCTCCTTGGCTCAGGTAAGGCGCTTGTGGCGTTGTCTATTGGTCATGAGAGGCTTCTCACAAGGAATGTGACACTTGTAGCCCATGTCCTGGATACGTCTGTGTGTGATGGCTCTTGAAGCACTGACTCCAGCAGCGTCCACTCCTTGTGAATCTCCCCCAAACTTTTGCATGGCTTATTCTTAACAATCCTATGAAGGCTGCGGTTATCATGGTTGCTTGTGCACCTTTTTCTACCACACATTTTACTTCCACTCAACTGTCCATTAATATGCTTGGATACAGCACTCTGTGAACAGCCAGCTTCTTTAGCAATGACCTTTTGTGGCTTACCCTCCTTGTGAATTGTGGCAATGACTGCCTTCTGGACACCTGTCAAGTCAGCAGTCTTCCCCATGATTGTGTAGCCTACTGAACCAGCCTACGGGACCATTTTAAATGCTTAGGAAACCTTTGCAGGTGTTTTGTGGTAAATATTCTAATTTTCTGAGATAATGACTTTTGAGTTTTCATTGGCTGTAAGCCATAATCATCAACATTAAAAGAAATAAACACGTGAAATAGATCCCTCTGTGTGTAATGACTATATAATATATAGGAATAGATCCCTCTGTGTGTAATGACTCTACATAATATATAGGAATAGATCCCTCTGTGTGTAATGACTCTATATAATATATAGGAATAGATCCCTCTGTGTGTAATGACTCTATATAATATATAGGAATAAATTCCTGTGTAATGACTCTATCTAATATGTAAAGCTGAGTGTGTGTGTGTGTGTGTGTCTGCTAAAGGAATCCGCACTGTCGCATTTACAATCACGAAATTTTGCACAGACACCCCATGTGACTCAGGAAACGTCAGACTATGTTTTGATGGGAAAATTTAACGACCGCGCTTTACAGTTACTCTCCAAAAAAACTGCCTCCATTAAAGTCAATGGGGCTGCAAGCTGCACGTTATTAATAGCAGCTGTGAGTGGTTGCTATAGGAACAAAAGACATTCTTATGCTGCAAAATTTGTTGGTAGTCTTCAGACTTCATAATGCCATGCACACGGTCAAGCAGTCTAGTGCCAGAAGCAGCAAAGCAACCGCAAAATATCAGGGAACCTCCACCATGTTTGACTGTAGGGACCGTGTTCTTTTCTTTGAATGATTCTTTTTTTTTCCTTTAAACTCTGTTGATGGCTTTTCCCAAAAAGCTCTACTTTTGTCTCATGTGACCAGAGAACATTCTTCCAAAACGTTTTAGGCTTTCTCAATTAAGTTTTGGCAAACTCCAGCCTGGCTTTTTTATGTCTCGGGGTAAGAAGTGGGGTCTTCCTGGGTATCCTACCATACAGTCCCTTTTCATTCAGACGCTGACGGATAGTACGGGTTGACACTGTTGTACCCTCGGACTGCAGGGCAGCTTGAACTTGTTTGGATGTTAGTCGAGGTTCTTTATCCACCATCCGCACAATCTTGCGTTGAAATCTCTCGTCAATTTTTCTTTTCCTTCCACATCTAGGGAGGTTAGCCACAGTGCCATGGGCTTTACACTTCTTGATGACACTGCGCACCGTAGACACAAGAACTCTCAGGCTACAAATTTCCTACAGATTTGACGTGATAGAAAAGTGCCAAGTTGCAAATCACGGATCTCTTTAGAATTACCCATTTTACAGGATTTGCAGAAATTATACAACTTTTTTCTTGAGTTTATGGTTGGTCCTCAGACGGCCAAAACTACAACAAATAAGAAAGGGCGTCCATTTGGCTATGTTCCCTTTTTTAACATGGCATATCTGATATCCACTAATGCTCTCCATCGGCAATCTTGCGACAACTTGCCAGATGGCTTCACCTGTGTGGTGCCATCTGGCGGCACCAATAGTAAAAGCTGTGCCCTTTATTTTGAAACGCACTCCTCATCAAATAGCTTTACTAATGGCTTTGTGAAACCGGCTCCTGCTGCGTGTGCTGTATTATTTTCAGAATTATTCACACCTCAAGGTTTAAGAAATGCGCGCATTGTATCTCCTGCGGCGGCGAGAAACCCTACGTTTAATCATTCAGAATTTCATGTATCCGTCAGTTCAAAAATGTGACAAATCTTAATATTCTTCCTGCTTTTCCCCCACCTTCTTTAATGGAATTGAAAGAAAAAGATGTCCTTTGTTTTAAAGTGTAGGCAATTCTCGGACAGAGTTGTGCCAGAAATAATCCTCTCGAGTTAATGATGCCTCTGTTCCGCGCGCCATCGGGCCTTGATCAGTGCGCCGAATATTGACTTCAATTGCACTGTTATTGTAGATGGTATTCATTCCTGTTCAAAAAGTAATTATGCCGCAGGTAATCGGATTCAATTGGCTGTAAAATGCCTGGGGTCACATGCTTTTGTTCTTCTTCTTTTGTGATCACATTATCTGCTGGAGTTTCCTTATACTGATGTAGGATAAAACAATCCCCGCTGCTCTTGTGTATCTTATGTTGTTACTATTTTCTCCGTCGGCAGAAAGTTTCAGAGCTCACGATCAACTGGATTGGAACATTTTTTAAATGGGCTGTCAGCTCCTGATTAAAAAAGAAAAATGGCCCAGAATACTAAAAAAAAAGCATTGCTCCTCTTTATAGGTTTAAAGGGAGCCTGTCCTTTTGTTTTTTTATAGTAAACCACCCCCAATGTATTTTACATGATGCAATGTGTAGCGCCCCTGAGCCATCAGGAGCTACAGGGAACTGCATCCTGTCAAAGATGCAGGGCCTACCCCCAGGAACCCAGAAGACCAGTGCCGGTAACACCAAAACACTCGTACAACCCCTGTTCCCTCTCCCCCAAAACTGGTGACGGGCTAGGGTTGGACCCAATGGATGGCCACTTAGGGGTGGAACCGATCCAGTCCACTAGATGATGACCAGGGAGAAGGGGTTAAGCAGTCAGTAAGTGGAGGTGAAAGGAGACGGATGTAACGGTACTGACGGGAGAGTGTAGCAGTGACCTGTCAGACTCAGGCAAGTGGTTGACGGTGGAGTACTCTCAGAACCATTTCACCCACGGAGTGCAGAGCCCTAGTTCAGGGCAACGCTCCAGGCAGACTTGATAAAATTTGCACAGTGAGGGGACCATCAAGGACCTCACTGACCTTAGAGTCTGGGAACGGGAACAGAGAACCAACCCAACAGGGTTCAAGCTACCTGCCATACGGACTAAGACTGAAAGACAACCAGGAAGGGACCCCAGACGCTCCAAGTGACGGGGACCCACCAACCAGAGACAGGTGCAGGGGAAGAAAGCCACCAAGTCACCACACCGGCACCGGAACTAAGGGTCCAGTGGTGAGGACCAGACTCCATCGGGTTCCCAGCAACATCTCTGTCAGTAAAGAACCAGTTACACTGCAATCCGTGGTGTGGCCTACCTTCTTTCCGTGCCCCAGTATTACCAACAGACATAAACAACAACCACCATCATCTATCCCCTGGGGCCTGGCCCTACTTGCGGAGGGCCACAACATCCAGGCTGCTTTTAACATCAGCCCCAGTAGTGAGAGACTGTGCAGCGGTGGCTCCATCCGTATAGCTGCAACCCACAAGTGGCGTCACGACAAAAAATTTATTAATAATCCCTGTAAATAATCCCCTTAATTAAAAGTGACCCCCAGGGTCATGGAATCGGGCACCAGCCATTACACCCGTGACACTTCCCAGTGAACCCAGGCCTGGGACCGAGTACCCCATAGTCCTGGGGTGCGACACAATGTGCACCACTAACATGGTTTAAAAAAAATAAAACATATCATCTATGTATCATAAAAAAGACTTTATATGCTTAGATGAGTGTAGTAAATACCTTAGGTTTCAGTCATAGGGTCGGTGCTTTTGCTGGGATCAGTCACAGTCACTCAAGTTCAGGCATGATTCTTTTTTTAACTTACTGTGTTTCCCCGAAAAGCCCTAGCAGGAGTTTTCAGCAAGGCTTAAATATAAGCCCTATCCTGACAATAAGCCCTAGTCGCGGTTTAATAATGATGTGTCCAAAAGTTAAAGCTACTGCAAGACACTTCATTGTAGAAAGCAGACACTCCCCAAAAGAGAGCAGAAAGAAGACAGAAGACCCCGTGATTATACTCACCAGGCGCTGATCGGGAGCAGTGGAATGCATCAAGGACCTGAGGCGCAACACACACCCCCACACATCAAATCACACACACCCACATGAGATCGCACACACATTCACACATCAAATTGCACACATACACTCACCACATCCAGCGATATTGATTGCTTCTGGCCAGCATAAGGACCTGGGACGCTGTGCAGTGGAGTGCCAGGACTTACTGGTGGAACGCATCATAGAGACAAGAGAGCAGAGAGTCCCCTACAGGCTGGAAGCAAGTGGTATCACTGGATGGGGTGTGTGTGTGCGCGCTCTAGATTGTATGCACGATGTCATATGTGTGTGCAATATGATGTGTGAGTGTCGGCCTGAAGATGGGGAGGACGGCATGCAGCATGCCTGCTGGGAGCGCCCGGCGAGGATCGCCGGAGGACCTGGGAGTCACGTAGACGCCCAGGGTTTGGTAATTGACAATCCTGGAAAGGGAGATCTGCATTTTTTGGGGGGTAAACTTTTCCCCAACCATTATACCCCTGAAAATAAGCCCTAGTGCTTTTTTCGGGGCAAAAAAATATATAAGACAGTGGCTTATTTTCAGTGAAACACAGTAGTCACTCCCCCAGCATTGTAATTTATTACACAGGTCTTTCAACATCACTTCTCTTCTGCTAATTATCACAGGTCCTTCAACGTCACTTCTCTGCTGAACTCCGCCCATTATGGTCACATGACCGGGACATCAATGCAGGTCCTTCACCACCACTTTTCCAGTGCTGAGCTCCAGAGCGCAACATTGGATAAATGGTTGTGAAGGACCTGTGCTGATGTCATATGACTGTAATCAGTGAAGCTCAGCAGAGTAGTGATAGTGAAGGACCTGTGATAATCGGCAGAAGAGAAGTGGTTCTGCAGGACCTGTGCTGATTAAAAAATGTACTTCTGGAACACCAATGGTGTGAACAAGGTGCAAGACTCAAAAATATACAAAAATATACAACTAAACAATAGGATAAAGATTTGCACACCAGTCACAATGTATAGGGGAATAATGAAAAGCAGAACTGCTATGGGAATGCTAGACTGAAAAATACAATGAACTATCTGAAAGAAGTGAAAAACATGAAAATGGTAAATGCATGCCATGTAGTGGACACAACTGAAGAAGACATTTAGGTCAGATGAGACCAATGTGAAACTTTTTGGGCTAAATGCAAAATGCTATGTATGATGGAAAACAAACACTGTGCATCACCCTGAAACACCATCCCCACAGTCACACGTGGTGGCAGCATCCTGCTGTGGGGATTCTTCAGCAGAATACAAATTCACCTCACAATTTTCAGATTTATATTTATTTATATTTACACTTCACAAATACTTGCTACTTTGTGTTGCTATCACATAAAATCCCAATAAAATACATTAATGTTAGTAGATTAATGTAACAAATGTTGAAAAATGTACAGGATATAAATAATTATTCATGCCAGAAATTATACAATTTCCTTTATTTGCTTCTCTTTTGCAAAGTTTACTAAAATAATAGAGCCCATTTTTAGTTTACATTTCAATTATTCAACCCTGATGGCAGTCATAAATTGTTGGATGACATTTTGACAAGGTCCCAGGTTTTTCTTTTTTTATTTATAATTTAATTTTAATTTTTATATTTGAGATTGAAAATGTTCGCAAACTCCTGGCAGTGATACACGGGGATACAACACTTGTCACCGCCGCGTGATTAAGGAAAGACAATATCTGTCACTAGTATTTGCTTTCATTAGGGAGAAGAATATGTTCCTGAATCAGGAACAGAACGCGCAGAACCAGTGTAGTGAGCACTTCCGGAGATTCAGTCTAGTGTGTTAATTAAATAAGCCGAGCTCTGCACATTAACGTACAAATCAGTAAAAATTGCTCATTTTTGTGCTATTTACAATAACAATTACCAATCAGCCTGTTTCTAAATTATGGACGTAGAAGAGATTCTGGACCTGTTACCCTTAAATGTCAAGGAGAAATAATTTTGGCAACTAAAGAGGACCTATCGCTTGTCACTGACATAACAAGATTCCATACCAGAGCTGGAGTTACGGCTTGAAGGGAATCAGTCACATGTTGTAAGCATGTAATCTTTGAATCCAGTTTAAATGCCGCTGTTCTCCTGAATCTGGGGCTGTTTTTCTTTTGATTCTGCGCCTCTCCGTTCCTGAGATATGGCCACATCTTCCCTCTTTTTATCTAACTGGGCGTGGTCATCAAGAAGACGCCCACAGAGAACAGTTTAGGACCACACCCACTATACTGTGAAGAAGGGGCCATATCTCAGGAACGGAGAGACTCAGGAACAAAAGAAAAACTGCGCCGAATTCAGGAGAACAGCGTCGTTTACATTGGATTAAAAAAAATTGCAAGTTTACAGCAAGTGACAGGTTCCCTTCAAAGCCGTAACTCCTAATCCGGTAGCGAATTCCGTTATGTCAATAGGTTTAGTGGTGAGCACAGTGTTCCTTCCTGCATTGTTAATGTAAAAGGAAATTATTTGAAGGTCCTTTATTCAACCCCTGACGTGCTGATGCCGTTTGGTGAATGTTCTGCCATCCCAAGCACTTTTTCACCAACTTGATAGGAACATATGTATGCGGTGACGCTTCAGAGCAACGAGAGGCTTTTGAGTTCACATACGTGATGCTACTCTTAAATGTTGATTTAATTAAATGCACAGAAGATTGTCATGAACTGTCATGTACCGGTGATTGTGGAACATCTGTCAGCAAATTTATGTTTCCTGCATTCCGATTTGGGGTAATTTGTTAGAATTTAAGCTGACATTAAACCCCAATAACGACCGAGCCATTTTTGGATTTAATGACCATTTTTGCCGATTTAAGAGGGTTCCCCACTCTCAGTCAACCCCCTCTCATCCGCTTCTGAAAATAACATCACTTAGACTGCTTTCACACATCAGTTTTTTGCCATCAGGCACAATCCGGCAAAAACCTGAAAAAACGGATCCAGTGTCTGTTTCCGCCGGATCCGTTTTTTCCCCCATAGACTTCTATTAGTGCCGGATTGTGCCGGATGGCCTTGTGTTCCATCCGGCTTTCTTGCTTGTCTGGTGGCCGGATGGAACGCTAAGGGAAATGTTTTTTTTGTCTCCGGCGAAAAACCGCATCGCGCCATATGGCATGTTTTATAATGGAAGCCTATGGACGCTGGATCCGGCATAATGCAGCAAAAAAACGGATACGGCCGCCGGATCCGTTTTTTTTAATTGAGCATGCTCAGTAACACAACGGATCCATCAAAAAACTGAAGGAACTGATGGAAAAAACTGATGCAACTGATCCGTTTTTTTGCTGGATCCGTTGCATTAGTTTTTTTACCGGATCGTGCCTGATATAAAAAAAACGATGTGTGAAAGCAGCCTTGGGGTGTGTGCGCACGTTGCGTTCTGCCGTTTCAAATATTCCGCAGCATTTTACACTGCATGTGCGTTTCAAAACGCATCCAAAACGCTGCATTTTGGATGCATTGTGAATGCAGAATGGAAGCAGAATTCATGCGTTCTGGATGCTTGCTCTACCATAGACAGAGTGAGAAAAACATCCAAAACGCACAAAATAAGTGACATGTTGCTTTTTTGAACGCATCGATTTTGCAAAAAATTTGTCATGCAAAACGCTGCGTTTAAAAACGCAACGTGCGCATGGATTTTGCTAAATTCTCATAGACTTTGCTGGGGAAACAGAACACATGCATTTACGCTGAAGTTTAAAACGCTACGTAAACGCATGAAAAAAATGCAACGTGCGCACACAGTATGTATGTATATATATGTGTATGTATATATATATATATATATATATATATATATATTATGTTTTACAAAAATATAAAGGAAATGTGTCCTCTTTAACTTCATGCCTTTTAAAGATCATTTCATCTTCAACTTGCTTAACTGTTAACAATAATAGTAATTTTGACCAGGGGTGCCCAAACTTTTGCATGCCACTGTATTAGGAATCACTCCCTCCAGGTCTTGGCTTTGCACGGTCAAGAAAGCCTCTTCCATTCATTTGGTTTCATCACCCGCATTTCACGTGTTCTGACCTCGTTAACTGCGTGTCCTAAATGATTAGAATGGGATCGCTCATTTACGACTTTGTAGAATTCGCTTCGGCTCACGCTGTGCGCTCCTCTACGTCTGCGTCTGGAAAGCCCCAAGTTTCTGTCGTTCTGGAATTTTTTACTTGAATGATAACTACTAATAAAGATGCTCCTTTCACTGTAGTCTCAGTGTGAAGCTTCGGTTAATTTGCCTGTAATTACTATAGCATTATCCTAACCAAACAGCGGGAGCAGCGAGGGATTTACTGCCGAGTTTGGATATTAAACCAACATGACTACCATCGCCTGGAGTGCGCGTATCTGTATGTCCACAATGTTAGCAGTGCTGTCTTCGGAGTATGAAATAAAGTCCTATCTGCGGTGTATAAATCTGTATTAAAACCTTGCACAATAAGGGTGTTGTTTAGTTTAGGAACCCTGTTTTCTTAGACTAAAGGCCGCTTTACACACTGCGATATCGGTCCCGATATCGCCAGCGTGCGTACCCGCCCCCATCAATTGTGCGACACGGGCAAATCTCTGCCCGTGTCGCACAACATCGCCCGGACCCGTCACACGGACTTACCTTCCCTGCGACGTCGCTGTGACCGGCAAACCGCCTCCTTTCTAAGGGGGCGGTTCGTTCAGCGTCACAGCAGCGTCACTGAACCGCCGCCCAATAGAAGCGGAGGGGCGGAGATGAGCGGGACGTAACATCCCACCCACCTCCTTCCTTCCACATAGCGGCCGGGAGGCAGGTAAGGAGAGGTTCCTCGTTCCTGCGGTGTCACACGGAGCGTTGTGTGCTGCCGCAGGAACGAGGAACAACTTCGTTATTGCTGCAGTAACGATTTTTGAGAATGGACCCCCATGTCGCCGATGAGCGATTTTGCACGTTTTTGGGGCGTTGCAAAATCGCTCATAGGTGTCACACGCAACAGCATCGCTACAGCGACCAGATGTGCGTCACAAATTCCGTGACCCCAACGAGATCGCTGTAGCGATCTCGTAGCGTGTAAAGCCCACTTAAGGGCTCGGTGCCACTTGCATTTTGCACGGACGACTGCAATCTGGTAAAACATCGGACTGCACTTGCACCAGTGCAAAACTATGGGGCAGTGTCCATCTACAATTGATTTCTCATGCCATATCGGCCTGAGAAATGAATCGCAGCATGCTGCGTTTGGCAGCGATTTTCAGCTCACGCACCTTCATACAAGTCATTGGGAGCGTATGAAACATCACACTGCACTCGCATGTCATATGACTGCAGCACGATGAATGCAGAGACAGGCGAGAGAGGAGATGGGGAGAAAGTGTGCCCTCCCTCTTCTCCGCAGCTGTGATACGATTGCAAGATTGGATCATAGTCACATGACCCTCTGTTGACGCTCGTAGCAGAGGATCGTTGGCATATCGCTTCCGATGCCAAGTGGAACCGTACCCTAATAGTGACTCCTACGCAACTTAGATGGATTTTCTTCTCTTGGCCGGCGTGTTGAGCAGTTACGAAGAGTATTTCTCACACTCCTGTCCTGAAAATTGTGTAATACTTAATTTGCCCTTTGGTGGCGCTCCAAGAAAATCTAAGTAGAATCTCAAAATCTTACATTGATCGACCACTTTATTAGACACCTGTCCTTCATGATTGGCGATTCTTTGTATCAAAATTAACACGTGACCCGGAGTGCAAAATAAAACCAATTGAAAAGTTTTCCGTGAATCAGTTTCATCCACGTAAGTGGAAAAATGAGCAGCCTATAATGACACCTGGTCATTGGTGCTAAACAAGGCGGGGGCAAATAGTTGCGAAAATGGCAAAGCTTGTTGTGTTTTCTCATGCTCCGGTATAGGGAGTATACTGAGATTGTTATTTTTGAGGACGAATATCCAGTGAAAGGGGATGCTATGGGTGTAAACTACTTGTAAATGACAGGTCTCAGTAGAGGATGCTAAAAACCTATTTGATGAACGAGAGGTGCACAGTCAAGCAAATTGTAGCTGGATTCAACATGGTTATCCAATAGGACAAAAGCGAGCTGAGCCCATCTATATATATTGGATTTGGACAACATTGTGTTTGACGTTGTTCCTGCAGGTGATGTCATGGGATATAAGGACCCAATACTCCCTATTTTGGGCTGTTGATTAGAGATGAGCGAACCCGAGGTTTGGTGTTTATACCAAACACAGGTTTTACAAAAAAAAAAACAGAGTTCGGGTTCGGAGTTGGGGGCTTTACGTATGCAAACCACTTGCATAAGCATCGCTGTGCTCAGGTACGCTCGGTGCTTCAGCCCAGTGTGAGCCACTTGCAGTGTTTGAACGGCTCGCAGTAAGGGTAACAACAGCGCGATTGAATATAGTGTGCAACCCACAAAAATTGAAAAACCGCACCCACCCGTCCCCGGAAGTGATCTGTTTATGGCTGGCTGCATGTGGACGGATACCCGAACTACCCAGTTAGTGACTTCTATTGGGGCTCAGGTCAAGTCCGGTTCCCAAACCGAACTTTATCTAATTTTATATAAAGTCCAGCTGAACTCACCGAACCGAACTTCCATGGGACCACTCATCTCTACTGCTAATCCTTTTGTTCCCTAAGAGCTAAGGCGCCAACAAAGATGTCTGTCAGTGGATAGTGTCATAGAGCGGGAACTCCTTTGTACGGAATAGTTGGGCGAGATTGCGGCTGGCCGACCAATCAACTGTACCATCATCGAGCCAATAACTATCCAAATATATGGGGGGCTTAACATGTCCAAATTCAGGATATTTGTATAGTTCATCTGTTTTAAAGAACTTTAGCACATTTAGGATATAAAAACAGACCGGTTTGAGAGACACTAGTGTTTAAGCGAAACTGAAAGTCAACGCCAGTGGACAAAATTGACTAAAGATTGGATGACTGAGCTCTCGAAAAACATTGGTCAGATGAACTAGATTTCTACTGGTAGGAGGGTCAGTTTTTAACCCAAGTTGCATTAATCAAAGCCTTCGTGGTACCTTTTAGACATTCAGGTAGAAGTGAAAGACATGGCAGCCACGCACGTGCTTAGAGTTGCTCCAGTCTTACCAAACCAAACCTGCTTATGTCCATTAAAAAAATGCTTAAAGAACAAACTTGTAAAGACAACTTGCTGTGTACATGTTCTCATTCAGGCTTTGAAAGTTAAGTGGCTAAAAGAAGGGACCTTATTGATTCTTCAGACGGCTCATTAGTTCACATAAAAATGTCCCGAAATTAACAAAAAATTGGTTGAAAGAAAATGACAAAAACACCATTGAAAAGACACCAGAACAAGATGCTTCAGGAGACAAGACTCCTGTGTGCCGTGCCCTGAATGGTCCTTCTCAGACAAAACTCAATGGGTACGCTGGCATCAAAAAGACGCCATGTGCACGTACCCTGAAAGATCATGCTGGGACTGTGGCGTCATGATAAAAGGAATGTTTCCTTGGCGCGACCTGGCTCATCTGCTACCAATGTATAACGCTTTGGGAAGGAGAGCTTACCTAAGCATTGTGGAACACCTAGTTTATCCCTTCATGGCAAAAGGACAATGCGTTACGCCACAAGAGTCATAAAGTCATGGATTAGTTCCAGGAACATTTCCTTACGATGTAGAACCAACTGTTCATGGTTTGACAGCACGACCATCTAATTATCCTGTCCGAGCGGGATGCTATTCCTATTTCTGCAGTATGGGAATCTTTGATGCGCATGCTCGGCTGCCACTTCATTCATACTCTATGGAGATTGCCAAAAAACGGTGGTCCCAAAGAGAACGAATAGGGGTAAGTTCAAGAATGCCCAATAGTGTCCGCTTCTGCTTCAACTTTGAGGATTCCAGTGATCGGCTGCCACTTAATTCATACTCTATTACTCGATGGAGATTGCCAAAAAATGGTGGTCCCATAAAGAACGAATAGGGGGAAGGTCAAGAATGCCCAATAGTGTCCGCTTCTGCTTCAACTTTGAAGATTCCAGTGATCAGCCTCGCCCTCCCCCATAAATTTACAAATTCTAAGCTATCTTTTGGATAGGTGACTGCTTCTTTTCATCTGTCAACCCCTATAAACAAAATTGTTTAAAGGTGTTGCAGTAGCATGCCGTGGTGCGATTAATGATTTATTAATGGTTAAAGGAAGCCTGTCGCCTGATTTATGCTACACAAGCCGTGGGAGGCATGACTGCAGGCAGGTATAGTTTTGACATTTCAGAGAGGATATAATTTAAAGGGGATGTCTTGGACTTTAACATTGATCATCTATTTTTGAGATCGGTCATCAATGCCTGATTGGTGAACGTGCGACCCATGGCACACCTGCCAATCAGATGTTCCT